>NW_027509956.1:7500-83137 GCF_051311805.1 Agelaius phoeniceus
CAGCAAAATACATGGAAACAGTGTATACAAGTGCAAGTGCAGATACAATGCATAGACACACTAGTCAAAGTCTAATTTACATACAGAGCAATACAGCAAAATGAAGCAGTTAATGCAAATACAGAGCAGCAATACAGAGCAGCACAGCAAAATGCAGCAGTTAATGCAAATGCAATACAGAGCAGCAATACAGAGCAGCACAGCAAAATGCAGCAGCTAAGGCAAATGCAATACAGAGCAATACACATATTAACACAAAGCAATAACCTTTTTCTATTTTCATTAGATGTTGATTTATTGTGACAGGAAACCCAAAACAACAAAAGCACACAGAAAACAACACTCATCACCACTAACACCCCCTTCAGCTTACACACAAACTCACCATCACTGCCATCACAACTGCTAAATTACTCCGCAGCAATCATTGGTCCTCAGGAACACGGTTCCCAGGTGCCTCCAAAAAATCCTCCTGCCTGACGAAAACCCCGGTCCCTGGACGGTCTGCGCCCAAACTTTGGTGATGAATGTTGCCTCGCAGACCGACCGGGACCCGGGAAAAAAAAACCCAGCCGGGGGAAAAAAAAAAAAAAACCCCCAGCTGGGGATTTTTTATTCTAAATTTAAAAATGAATTACAAAACCTGAAAAGCAAAAGTCATATAAGGTTACAACCCTTCAACACACACATACACACACACACACACCTCCTTCAGCTTACACACAAACCCACACTGACTCACACCTCAACTGCTCTGCTAACCCCCGGCACGCATTCGCGCCGCTCCTCGGGAACGCGGTTCCCGGGAGCCTCCAAAAAAATCCTCCTGCCTGACGAAAACCCCGGTCCCTGGACGGTCTGCGCCCAAACTTTGGTGATGAATGTTGCCTCGCAGACCGACCGGGACCCGGGAAAAAAAAACCCAGCCGGGGGGAAAAAAAAAAAAAACCCCCCCGGCTGGGGATTTTTTATTCTAAATTTAAAAATTATTTGAAAAACCTGAAAAGCAAAAGTCATATAAGGTTACAACCCTTCAACACACACATACACACACACACACACACACCTCCTTCAGCTTACACACAAACCCACACTGACTCACACCTCAACTGCTCTGCTAACCCCCGGCACGCATTCGCGCCGCTCCTCGGGAACGCGGTTCCCGGGAGCCTCCAAAAAAATCCTCCTGCCTGACGAAAACCCCGGTCCCTGGACGGTCTGCGCCCAAACTTTGGTGATGAATGTTGCCTCGCAGACCGACCGGGACCCGGGAAAAAAAAAACCCAGCCGGGGGGAAAAAAAAAAAACCCCCCCGGCTGGGGATTTTTTATTCTAAATTTAAAAATTATTTGAAAAACCTGAAAAGCAAAAGTCATATAAGGTTACAACCCTTCAACACACACATACACACACACACACACACACCTCCTTCAGCTTACACACAAACCCACACTGACTCACACCTCAACTGCTCTGCTAACCCCCGGCACGCATTCGCGCCTCTCCTCGGGAACGCGGTTCCCGGGAGCCTCCAAAAAATCCTCCTGCCTGACAAAAACCCCGGTCCCTGGATGGTCTGTGCCCAAACTTTGGCAATGAACGTCGCCTCTCAGACCGACCGGGACCGAGGAAAAAAAAACCCAGCCGGGGGGGAAAAAAAAAACCCCCCCCGCTGGGGATTTTTTATTCTAAATTTAAAAATGAATTACAAAACCTGAAAAGCAAAAGTCACATACACAAGGTTAAAACTAGTCAGCATGTGCTCACACACACAGAGACGAGTGGACACAGACACACACAGTCATGTGCTCTCACACAGGCTCACACACTCTTCCTGCTTACAGGCTCGCTATGGCCCTTACTCAAGATGCTGAAGAACGTGCTTCGACGCGTCTTCTGGCTGCCACTCCTTGACGTCGAATGGTAGATTCTGGGGAAATCGGTAGCCTCGAGGACCTGTGAGACGACAGGAATTGGTCAACTTGTGGCTGACAGCTAGGAATTTTCCCCACTCTGGACCAATAAATTTTCTACCCAATATGCCATAAAAGACAGATGAACAGTAAAGTTTTTACAACTGTTCTACCTAACTATGACTACATGCCAGGGCAGGGCAGCTCCAATCATAAGTGGTATATTATAAGTACATAGAATATAAGCAAACGCATACAGTGCAAGTGTACATACAGTGTAAGTAGACACAATACAAGCCGACACAGGTACACGCAATATAAGTATATACAATATAAGCCTATACAATACAAGCCAACACAGGTACACGCAATATAAGTATATACAATATAAGCCTATACAATATAAGCCAACAAAGGTACATGCAATATAGCTACACACAATACAAGCCAACACAGGTACACGCAATATAAGTATATACAATATAAGCCTATACAATATAAGCCAACAAAGGTACATGCAATATAGCTACACACAATACAAGCCAACACAGGTACACGCAATATAAGTATATACAATATAAGCCTATACAATATAAGCCAACAAAGGTACATGCAATATAGCTACACACAATACAAGCCAACATAGGTACACACAATATAAGCCAAGACTTGAGATAACTCTGTGGAAGATTAATTGTTGGGCCCCATAGCCTTTGAGAAGATGGAACCTACAGAACAACTGCAGTCACTTGAGGAGGGTGTAAGACGCTCCCTCTAGAAGTCCAAGATAATGGCATGGAAAAAAAAGCACTACCAAAGCTGGTAGTGAGAAGGAAGATGGATGAGAAAATCTTGTAATCCTTTCCTGTCTCAAAGAGTAAAAATGTAAAGATGCTAGAATAAGCTATATCTGGGAAGGAATGTGAGTAAAATACTGCCTATATGGCACAAAATAGTGCCTGTAAAGCATCAAGATGTAACAAAGGCCTATGACACGGAAGACAATAGACACAGACTACATAACACGGATGACACAACATAGACACGGATGGCATAACAGAGACACGAGTAAACTGCCTAGCACTTTCAACTTATGGACCCGAGATTCGTAGCGCAAGATGAGCCAGAGGCCGATGATGCCAAAGGAAAGAAAGCCCTATGATGATGGCACGTGATGATGAAACGTAACTCCTTAAAAGAAGTTAGTGCCAAAGCAGTTAAGAGGATGCTCGAGAGGCTCAGCGAGCCTAGAGAAGGAAGCCGACTGCCGGGTGACCGTGGCCGTAGCTCCGGACCTGAAGGCGAGCTCCTCGGGGAAAAGATCCGTGACGACGTCGAATTGAGGAAGGCAGACGACGCAAAGTTCCCGAGAACGTGGAGATGGGTTGGAACTGCCCTGCCCGGCAAAGGCTCTGGTGAGGCTGAGGAGAAACCCTCTCCCTTTACTTCCAGAGAGCCTGTCCCGATACAGACCTCTCCGCTAAGCTGACATGAAATTGCCCCCTGTGATAGTAAAGGTTTTTCCCCTTCTCCAAACCACTGGCCCCGACACTTAGCTTTTGGAAGAGGAGCGGACAAAATCCATCCTCGGTCGCACGTGGACGTTGAGATGTTCTCCGCGTGTGCTTCGGTGTTGCTGTTTCTAAGCTTTGGGTAAGAGCCTCCTCAGGGTACCTAAGACAAAACAGAAAAGGTGACTATTGCCCTCAACAACAGTAATCCCCGGGACTCCTCCGCACCACTCCCCCGGCTCACCTCAAATCTTGATTTGACTCCGGAGGCTGGCCAGAAGATACCTGCAAAGAGAAAAGGTACATACTTAGCATGCTGCTTCATAACATTCACCTATGAGTCAGCCTGCCTAAACGCCGACTCACCTGCCCTCCTCTGTTCCTTGGCGTACCTAGGGCAGCAACAGCACCTGCAAAGTAACAAAGCAGAAAAGCATGCTGAGATACTGTGAAAACACAACCTCCCAAATCTGACAAATATGCCACACCGATACCTTAAGCTCGCACCCACCTGGCACAGATATGCTCGGCTAGGATAGATTGCAAGCGGACCACCTAAAATTAAAAAAAAAAAAGAGATGCTTAAAGCTGCACCAGAAACTGAGACCTCAGCAATAACAATTGCTTCTGTACACTAGTCAATGCTCACCTCGCCCACTTGGCCTTGACTGCTGCTCTCGGCTTTAACTTCCTAAAAAGAGAGACAAAGAACAATGCTGTAACAGCCACCATTTATGCTTCCTCTACAGAAACAAGTAGTGCCTCACCTGCTTGGGGGAAACCCCTCATCCGGGATGGGGCCCTCTGGCACACATTTAATCCATCTGAATCTGAAAAAAGGTTAGGACAAGAGTCAAACTGTTGCAGGATAACTTAAGAGCTCCAGATATCTTGTGTCCATCTACAAATCCCATCTAGAGTCCAACTACACCCCACATTACAAACTTCAAGTCCCCGGGACTTCTCCTATTGCACCGGGCTACGCGGCAGGGCAGCGCAGCTCCGGCACAAATGTGTGTGCTGACACCCGTGACACGGGACGTGACAGACGACGGGGACGCGACATGGACAGAAATCTCCTGGCAAGGAAAATGGCTGTGAGGACTGAGAGAATGCAAAAGGAGATGACCGAGGTGAAACTGATGGTGGGCTGATGAGGCTCAGAGAACACTGGAGGTAAAAGATGCTAACTGAATGATTTATTCCAAGAACTGCAAAGATGGATGCCCGAGAATCCTACGGCCAGAAGCCTGTACCTGCCCTCACATTCTTACAAGTCCTAGTCCGCCATAATGGATCCTGGCGGGGTATAGCTGTCCATACAGCTCAGAACAAGACCTGAAAAAACAGCTGACTGGATGCTTATAAAAAGAGATGAGAGTCTGAGCTCCCAAGTCAAAAGTTCTATGGCATGGGTGCCAGGCCAAGGAACGCTGAGAGCACAGATGCTAAGACTGGTGCCAAGGTTTCTGGTAGGCCCCTCAAAGGGCTAAGATAAAAGACATGAGACAGCTAAACAAGACATAATGCACAACAGACAAGTGACACAATACACACCGGGACTGCTCTGCCCTGCTCACCTCAGCACAGTGATCAAAAGTGAGATTTTGCTTTTAGGGGGCCTAAGGGGCCACTTCTTGGCTACCCTCGTCTCCATAGCCAACTCAAAACCTCCCCCATCCCAGGAGTGCCGACCCAGCACCTCGCTTTCATTCCCTCTGTGGGTCGTGGCCCTCTACTTATCTCTCGGACATCTGGGGATGCCGGTCCGTGTTGGGTGCGAAGAAAGGCCGCCTTGCCGGCTGGGAAGTTGTGCTGTCACCGGGCTGTTGTCTCTTAGACAGCTATATTAAAGAAAACCAAACATCAACGCCTGACCTTGGCACCACATCGGCCAAAACCACACAAGTCTGCTACTCACCGTTCTCCTAAGAAGGCCTGGCACCTCGTAACCATAACCCTCTGCCACAGATGTAATTCATCTGCACCTGAAAGAAAGGTAGAACATATGTCAAACACATGCACGATAACTCAAAAGCTGCAAACACCTTATGTCAACCTAGGAATAGCATCTAGAGTCCAAGTACAGCCCACATTACAACTTTCAACTCCCCGGGGCTTCTCCTATTACACTAGGCTATGCGGCAGGGCAGAGCAGCTCCGGCACAAATGTGTGTGCTGACACCCGTGACACGGGACACGACAAACAATGGGCACAAGACACAGACAGAAATCTCTAGGCAAGAAGGATGACTGCGAGGACTGAGAAGATGCCAAATGAGATGACCAAGGTAAGACAGACCGATGGCGAGCTGATAAGGCTCAGAGTGCCCTGGAGAAGGAAGATGCTAAACTGAACGTTTTAGTCCAAGAACTGCAAAGATGAATGCACAGGAGCCCTACGGTCAGAAGCCTCTACCTGCCCTCACATTCTTACAAGTCCTAATCCACCATAGGAGAACCTTGCAGGGTGCAGCTGTCCATACAGCTCAGAACAAGACCTGAAAAGACATCTGACTGGATGCTTACAAAGAGTTGCAATTCTGATGCCTGTCTGAGCTCCCGAGTCAAAAGTTTTATGGCCTGGGTGCCGGGCCAAAGAAACGTGGAGATCGTGGCTGCTAAGAATACTGCCGAGGTTTCTGATAGGCCCCTCAAAGGGCTAAGATAAAAGACATGAGACACCCAACCAAGACATAACGCACGGTAGACAAGTGACACGATACACACCGGGACTGCTCTGCCCTGTGCACCTCAGCACTGTGATCCAAAGTGAGACTTTGCTTTTAGGGGGCCTAAGGGGCCAATTCTTGGCTACTCTCATCTCCAGAGCCAACTCAAGACCTCCCCTCCCCGATCCCAGGAGTCCCAACCCAGCACCTTGCTTTCATCCCCTCTGTGGGTCGGAGCCCTCTACTTATCTCTCGGACATCTGGGGATGCCGGTCCGTGTTGGGTGCGAAGAAAGGCCGGCTCGCCGGCTGGGAAGGGCCTGCTGGCACCAGGCTGGTGTCTCTTAGACAGCTATATTAAAGAAAACCAAACATCAGTGCCTGATCTTGGCAGCCCGTCGGCCAAAACCCCACAAGTCTGCTACTCACCCTTCTCCTAAGAAGGCCCGGCTCCTCAGGTGGCACGCTTCGGGAACGCTCGGAGGCCAACGCCGTCGTCGTGGGGTACACCTGGGTTAAGAAGACAGGAGGCGATGTGGCATTGCTGAAAACTGACTGGACCCTTGGTCCTCCTCCCTACTTCCCTGACTCACCGCAACTCCTCGGTGGTTCCTGACTGCTACCCGGAAGACAGGGCTCATCAGGGTGAAAAATTCGGTCCGTCGGCCGGGTGGGGATGGGAGCTTGGCGTGCTCCGAGTGGATTGCCTAAGGCACAAAAACGAGAATGGAGACTTAGACTTGCCCCCTTGGAATTCAGACCTCAGCAACAAGAAAGGCTACTGCTCACCTTGCTCTCTTGAACTTGACTGCTGGGATCCAGCTATACTTCCTAAAAATAAAGACCAAAAACAGCGCTGTAATAGGGTCACACTTGACACTCCCCCTGCACAGACAAATGGTGACTGACCTGCTATGGGGAACCCCCTCACCCGGGATGGGGTGCTCTGCCATGGATGCAATGCATCTGCACCTGAAAGAAAGTTAGAACATATGTCAAACACCTGCAGGATAACTCAAAAGATACAAACACCTTAGGTCAATATAGGAATAGCATCTAGAGTCCAAGTACAGCCCACATTACAACCTTCAACTCCCCGGGGCTTCTCCTATTACACCAGGCTATGTGGCAGGGCAGAGCAGCTCCGGCACAAATGTGTGTGCTGACACCCGTGACACGGGACAGACAGGACGTGACAAACAATGGGCACACAACACAGACAGAAATCTCTGGGCAAGAAGGATGACTGCAAGGACTGAGAAGATGCCAAATGAGATGACCGAGGTGAGACCGATGGCAAGCTGACAAGGCTCAGAAAACACTGAAGGAAGAAGATGCTAACTGAATGATTTATTCCAAGAACTGCAAAGATGGATGCCCGAGAATCCTACGGTCAGAAGCCTCTACCTGCCCTCACGTTCTTACAAGTCCAAGTCTGCCTTAATGGATCCTGGCGGGACATAGCTGTCCATACAGCTCAGAACAAGACCTGAAAAGACAGCTGACCGGATGCTTCTAAAGAGACAAGAGAGTCTGATGCCTGTCTGAGCTCCCGAGTCAAAAGTTCTATGGCATGGGTGCCAGGCCAAGGAATGCAGAGATCACAGATGCTAACAATGATGCCAGGGTTTCTGACAGGCCCCACCAAGGCCTAAGGTAAAAGACATGACATATGCAAACAACACATAATACACAAAAGACAAGGGACACAATACACACTGGGACTGCTCTGCCCTGCACACCTCAGCGCTGTGATGAAAAGTCAGGCTTTCCTTTTATGGGGCCTAAGGTGCCGCTTCATGGACACCCCCCACCTCCAAAGCAGACTCAAAAACCCCTCCCAGTAATTCCCAAACCAGCACCCTGCTTTCATTCCCTCTGTGGGTCGTGGCCCTCTACTTATCTCTCGGACATCTGGGGATGCCGGTCTCCGGTGCGAAGAAAGGCCACTTCGTCAGCTGGGAAGGTCCTGCTGTCACCGGGCTGTTGTCTCTTAGACAGCTGTATTAAAGAAAACCAAACATCAGTGCCCGATCTTGGCAGCCCATCGGCCAAAACCCCACAAGTCTGCTACTCACCCATGCTCCTAAGAATGCTCAGCTGCTCGGGCCGCACGCTTCGGGCACGCTCGGAGACCGAGGCTGTCGTCACAGGGGGTGCCTGGGTTAAGAGGAGAGGAGGTGATTTGGCATGGCTGAAACCTGAGTGGAACCTGGCTCCTCCTCCCTACTTCGCCTACTCACTGCAACTCCTCGGCAGCTGCTGAAGGTCACCTGGATGGCACCTTTAAATAGAGTTCAGGGTTTCATCACCAGGTCCTGTAATGCATCCGCAGGGCTCACACGTGCAGGGAACCCGGTGCATCGGCCGGCTGGTGACGGGGGCTTGGCAGGCTCCAAGTGGATTGCCTAAAGCACAAAAAAGAGAATGGAAGCTTAGAGCAGCACCAGAAACTGAGACTGGAGCAATAACAGCTACTTCTCTCCACTGCTCACCTTGACTGCTGGTATCCAGACTTAGTTCCTAAAAAGAAAGAAAGAACAGAGCTGTAACAGAGTCACCACATACACTTCTGTTGCAGAGACAAATGGTGCCTCACCTGCTCAGGGGAAACCACTCACCCGGGATGGGGCCCTCTGGCACACATTTAATCCATCTGAATCTGAAAAAAGGTTAGGACAAGAGTCAAACTGTTGCAGGATAACTTAAGAGCTCCAGATATCTTGTGTCCATCTAGAGTCCAACTACACCCCGCATTACAAACTTCAAGTCCCCGGGACTTCTCCTATTGCACCAGGCTATGTGGCAGGGCAGAGCAGCTCCGGCACAAATGTGTGTGCTGACACCCGTGACACGGGACGGGACGTGACAAACAACGGGAACACGACACGGACAGAAATCTCCTGGCAAGGAAAATGGCTGCGAGGACTGAGAAGATGCAAAAGGAGATGACCGAGGTGAAACCGATGGTGAGCTGATGAGGCTCAGAGAAACCTGGAGGAAGAAGATGCTAACTGAATGATTTATTCCAAGAACTGCAAAGATGGATGCCCAAGAATCATACAGCCAGAAGCCTCTACCTGCCCTCATGTTCTTTCGCGTCCTAGTCCGCCATAATGGATCCTGGCGGGACATAGCTGTCCATACAGCTCAGAACAAGACCTGAAAAGACAGCTGACCGGATGCTTCTAAAGAGACAAGAGAGTCTGATGCCTGTCTGAGCTCCCGAGTCAAAAGTTCTATGGCATGGGTGCCAGGCCAAGGAATGCAGAGATCACAGATGCTAACAATGATGCCAGGGTTTCTGACAGGCCCCACCAAGGCCTAAGGTAAAAGACATGACATATGCAAACAACACATAATACACAAAAGACAAGGGACACGATACACACCGGGACTGCTCTGCCCTGCACACCTCAGCACTGTGATGAAAAGTCAGGCTTTCCTTTTATGGGGCCTAAGGTGTCCGCTTCATGGACACCCCCATCTCCAAAGAAGACTCAAAAACCCCTCCCGGTGGGTCCCTACCCTGCGCCCCGCTTTCATCCCCTCTGTGGGTTGTAGCCCTCTACTTATCTCTCAGACATCTGGGGATGCCGGTCTGTGTCAGGTGCAAAAGAAGGCAGACGCAACATCTGGGAAGTTCCTGCTGGCACTGTTGTTCAACAACTCCCTGTTGTTTCTTAGTCAACTACATGAAAGAAATCCAAATATCAATGCATGATCTCTGCAGCACACTGGCCAAAACCCAACAATTCTGCTACTCACCGTTCTCCTAAGAATGCCTGGCTCCTGGGGCCGCACCCTTCGGCTGCGCTCCGAGGTTGATGCCATTGTCACGGGGTAAGCCTGGGTTAAAAGGAGACGAGGTCATGTGGCATTGCTGAAACCTGAGTGGACCCTAGCTCCTCCTCCCTACTTCCCCGACTCACCGTGACTCCTGACTCCTCGGCCCGTGCCCAAGGCTACCCTGGTGACACCTTTATATAGAAAAGGCAGAGGCTTCATCAACGAGTCCCGTGATTCTTCCGCAGGGCTCGAGAGAGCGGCACACCCGGTGCGTCTGCCGGTTGGTGACTGGGGCTCGGCGTACTCCGAGTGGATTGCCTAAAGCGCAGAAACAGGAACGGATGCTTAGAGTTGCACCGGAAAGTGAGACTGGAGCAATAACAACTAACTGCTTCTGTACGCTACTCAATGCTCACCTTGCCCACCTCATCTTGACTGCTGATATCCAGCTTTACCTCCTGAAAAGAAAAAGAACAGTGCTGTAACAAAGTCACACTTTACACTCCCCCTGCAGAGACAAACGGTGACTGACCTGCTCGGGGGAACCTCCTCACTCGGGATGGGTGGATGGATTTTGCCCTGGATTTTATCCTTCTGCGTCTGAAAGAAAGTGAGGACAAAAGTCAAAGGGCTGTGGGATAACTTCACAGCTCCAAATATCTTCTGTCTATCTAGGAATATCATCTAGAGTCTGGCAACACCCCACAAACTGCAAGTCCATGGGACTTGTCCTGTTGCAGCAGGCTATGCGGCAGGGCAGGGCAGAGCAGCTCCGGCACAAATATGTGCAGACACCCGTGACACGGAACGTGACAAACAGGGGGACAACAAACAACACATTATGCTTGTGGTGAGGGTCTCGAGGGGAAAAGGCAAAAGGGACCCCAAAGACACGCTAGGTAACATGGTACACCGGACAACACGACGTGGACCGGAACTGTTCTGCGCTGCCTGCCTGAAAGCTGCCGTCAAAAGTAGAGCCTCTCCCTTTAGATGTCCTAAGAGGCCCCTTGGAGAAGATTGCTTTTCCCTCTGCTAATTTTTAAATCTGTCCCAGGAACTCCCAACCCACTACTCTCCCATCATCCCATCTCCAGGCCGTGGCCCTGACTTATCTTTTGGATGATCGGTGATGTGGATCCACGTTGCGCCTGAAATGAGTCTGCCTCGGAGGGCCCCGTGATCGCCTGTTAGCCTCTTGGTCAGCTACAATAAAGAAAAACAAAACCAAAGTATGAGTACAGAGGTATGTGGGCCAAATCCCAGCAAGTCAGCTACTTGCCCTCTCCTGAGTGTGCCTGGCTCCTTCAGGCTCCTGCTTCATCCTGATTCCAAGGCTATGGCCATTATTGTGAGTGGCACCTGGGTTAGAGAAAGGCAAAGTGAAATGGCATTCCTGTGAGTGCAGTGGATGACCTTGTGTGCTGTAAGACGTGCGAATGCCTCTGCTCGGCTTCTAAAAGGCCTTGGGTGGGGGGCTCAAATAAACACCCTTTCTCACCCTGCTGCCTTCAAAACCACCCCCCCAACAATAACTCCTAACTGGATACCTGCTCAGCCTCCCTCTCCTAGTCACAATCCTCAACTCACCTGAAGCCTCAATCTCAAACATCATCTTGGACGCTGGGCAGATCCCTCCTGTGACACAACGAATCTGCTGAAAAAAGTGTTGTAATTAACACAACCTGGAGCCTCTGGAAGCTGCACTCCTCCTAAAAAAAAAAATACAAAACAAAATCAGAACAAAACCAGAAATTACAAATGCACTTCACCACCCCTAAACACAAAACCCAAAATCATGAACTTAAATACGCCCTGTATTCTATGCTGTTTTCTTCACAGTATCTTCAAAGCCTCTGTTGCTTTAGATACCCAGAAACACCTGCTGAAAACAAGCTGAAATAAGCTGAAAGAGCCTCTTGACTGAAATGAGAGGAGAGCTTTTATCCCAGCACCTCCCAGAGGGGGAATGAAGGCCCTGAGCAAAGGCTGGGGTTAATATACCCCTGATGGTGCCCGCCTCTCGTTCCCGTGGCACCCGGGAAAAGGGAGGGGGCTGATCCCACCGGGTATAAAAACCCTCAGAGCAGCTGCTGCTGTTTGGCTCCTCTGACTTGAAGTCAAGGGGAGTAAAGGGCTTGTTATAGAAGAAAACTCTTCAGAAAAATAACAGTGCTTTCTTTTTTTGCAACAACTACTTGGAGTAAAAGGGCAGGAAACTGATAAGAAATAAAAGTTTCTGTTTAGGCAGCATAACTAGATAAATTGGGCAATTTGCTGTTAACTTACATAATTATTCCTTAGTGGCTACTAAGTAGTACTTCATGTATGACTATGCTGGGTGGAAAAGAATGCTTATGATATGAATAGTCTAAGTCTCCTTGGGACCTCTAATTAGGCCTATCTACATTATAAGTAAAAATAAGAAAAATAAAAGCTTCCCAGGCAGTGTAAGGGTTAAGTGTATGCCAGGCTCACCCTGCTCTGAGATACTTGGTCCTATGGCACAGAAAGAAGGGCCGTGAAATGTAGTTTTAAACCCTTAAAATGCTGAAAAAGGCAGAGCTTCCTTCCAGTGCACCCCTTAAACAGAGGAAATGGGGCAGTTACCTCTACTGAAACTAATACAATAGCAAATAAATAGCTTCTGCCCTTTAATTTATTCTCCTTAATACTGGGAAAAGAGGGGTTTTCATCACTTTAAATCTCTCCAGTGATGAAAAAAGAGGGATTTTTCCCTCAGTTCAAACTCTTATGGAGGGATAGCTGGGCTTCTCCCTCAATTTAGGCCTCAGGACAACAAAAAGGGGCTGGCTACCCTTAATTCAAACCCATAAGAAACATTGGCAAGATTTTCCCCTTCTACTTAAACTGGAAAATAATAGAAAATGAGGACTCCCTGTCAATTAACACCCCTGACAGCATAAAAAAGGCAGGGGTTCTTTCAACTGAGACCATTAAAATTGCAGGGGAAGCAGACTTCCTCCCAGTTTGAACAGAAAGAATAAAGGAAAAGGAAGCTTTTTCCCTTTTTTCTAAACCCTTTTTCTCCTAATAACTCCTCTCCTGTCTGGGAGTGCTGTGGAGGGTCTGGGGGCCCTGGGGAGGGACTGACACAGTAAAAGGGGAAAGTTGAAAGCCCTCTCCTGGAGCCCCACATGCTGCCTGGCCTGCTCAGATGCTGCCCCTTGGCAAAAGGGCTCTTCCCTTGGCATTTTCTCAAAGTGATGCTCCATGCCGAGGTGGGTCTGGCTGCTCCCTAGTCCGTGCTGGATGCTCCGACCGTAGTTCCTGGAGGGACCCTTGGGATGCCCCTGTTAGCCCCTCTGGACTAGCGGCTCCCTGTGCGGGTGTGCCTGGGTAACCCTCTGAAAGCAGCTGGGCACACGGGGGCTGCTAAACCTTGGAGTGGGCTTGAGGTGAAGAAAGGTCCTGTGAGGAGTTCCTTCCCCTGCACAGCCCTTCGTCTGCCCCTTAAACCATGGGGTGCCAGACTTTCCTTTCTAAGGAAATTAACCATCTTTCCTCTCTGTGTGCCCGTGGCCGAAACTGTGATTCGGCCTCCAAAACTGCAGAGAACGATTTCTCACGGACCGCGGCTGCCGACGCCGAGAACTCTCGCCGCCCTTGGAGTGCCACGTGCCTCCTGCGAACGGACGTCGACGCGCAGCGGGGGTGAGTTTGGCTTTACGGGGAAGAGGGCCAGTGCAGGATTTCTCCGGGAGCAAAGCTGCCCCCGCCGAGAACTCGGGCTGCCCTGGCAGTGCCGAGCACCTCCTGCAAACTGGCGTCGGGATATGCGGGGGGTGAGTTTTTCTGTGCAGAAGTTCTCCCAGACCAAAGCTGAGAGCATCTAACCCTAACCACAACAACTTAGCTGGGTCTAAAACTTACAGCCTTCGGACTGGCAGCGTGGGACCCGACCCGCTGTGCCGCTGCTGGCCCCTTGCTAAAGCATTCCGCTGCAGTCCTAAAACTCTGCCTTTTCGGAGGGTGTTTTCTCTGACCCTGACCATAATCTTCCAAATATGCTAAAGACTCATAAAATGGCTTTGAAAAAGCCCCAACAATACCCTAAGTAGTCCCAGAAAAGTCCCTTCCAAAATCTCCTAAATACCTTTAAAAGTCCTGGAAAGAAACCTCACAAAGACGTGCTCAGTCTCCGAACTCTACCTCTTGCTGTCTAGCCCACAGATGTCATCCCTACCTTTTTGCAGTGGGTCTGTTGTCCTCTGAGGGTTCTGTCATTGTGCTGCTGTGTGAGGGTTGCTGTCTGGTCTCGCTGTTAGGGCTGCTGTGTTGTGCTGCTGTTGGGGGAAAAGGCTGTTTTTAGGGGGGCTGCTTAGGCTGAGGTTAGGGCTGGGGTGAGGGGTGGTACAGCTGTACCCTGTACCCCTGATCTCCACTGGACTGTCCAGCCCTCAAGCCCTCTCCCTTTACCCCTCAACCGGTCCCTCTGCCCCCCAGCCCTCAGCTCCTGTGTGTCACCCTTGACCCCTCTCCTTTGCCCCTCAGCCCCCAGCTTCTCTGTGTCACCCTACAGCTGCCCCTGCCACCCTCAGCATCTCTGTGTGTCACCCGCTGTCTCCTCTCCCTGTTCCTCCCTCAGCTCCCAGCCTCTGTCACCCTCAGGCCCCCACAGTGCCCCTCAAGCTGCCCCTCAGCCTCCATGTGTTGTGCCATGAAAAGACCCTAAAAAAACCTAAAAATTCCCTGAAAACCTCCTAATCTTCAAAATGTCCTAAAAACCCCATGAAAACCTAAAAACAGCCTCAGAATGCTGTTAGAATACACTGGAAATATCCTACTTTTAAAAAACCCCTAAAAATCCCCAAAGAACCTTGAGAAATCCCTAAATATACCCTAAATAGTCCAAAAAGAGCTCAAACAATACCCCAAAATCCTTAAAATACCCTGATAAGATCCTAAATAACCTAAAAATTTCCTCAAAAACCCTAAAAATACCCTAACCCTAAAAAGTCCTCCACATACCCTCAATAGTCCTAAAAAAACCCCAAGAATACCCAAATCCCCCCCCAAACAATTCTTAAAAGTACTAAGGAAGTCCTTAAAATACCCTAACAAAATCTTTTAAAAGCCCTGAAAAAGCCCTAAAAGTATCCTAAACGTTACCAGAAAATTCCTGGAAAACTCCTCCAAAAAAGCCCTAAAATATCCTTTTAAAGCCATGAGAAAAACCCTAAAAAAAAAAACCCTAAAAAACTGCTCAGCACCCAACTCCTACCTGTCACTCTCTAGACCACAAACATCATTGCTACCTTTTTATTAGGGTTGCTGCCTGCAGCTGCTGGGAGAGTTCTGGGGATGTCCCAGCATTGGGGTTACTGCCTTGTGCTGCTGTTGGGGAAAACTGGGGTCCTAAGGGTGCTCTTTAGGGTGACCTTGGGGTTGGGTTGAGGGCTGCTGCACCTGTACCCTAACCCTACCTGGTACCCTGTGTCTTTTGTACCCCTAACCCTCAGTGTGAGCTCTCCATCTGTCAAGCCTCCCCCTCCTTGCCCCTCAGCCCGCAATGTCTGTGTGCCACCCCGAGACCTTTGACATTGTCCCTTGGCCCCCTGGCCTCCACCGTGCACTCTCCACCTGGTTAGGGGTGGTGTGAGGGGTGGTTCACCTGTCACCCTCAAGCAGCCCCCACTTTGCCCCTCAAGGCATCTGCTTCCCCTCACTCTCTTTTTGTCACCCTCAATTTCCCCACTCCCAGCCTCTCAGCATCTCTGTGCCACCCTGGAGCCTCCCAGTTGCTCCTAACGCCCCCTTCTGCCTCTCAGCTCCCCCCATCCTCTGTGTCACTCTCCAGCCCCCTCCCCTCAGCCCGCAGCCCCTTGTGACACCCTGCAGCCCACAGACGTTGTCCCTGCCTGTCTCGCTTGGGTGTTGTCCTGCTGCGAGAGCTGCGCCGTCCTCCGAGGGTTCGGGCTCCTGCGTGCTGCTGCAGGGGACTCACGGGTGGGCGGTGGGTGAAGTAACGGATGGAGCGGGAAGTGTGGTGGGACGGGTTAAGAGCGGAGTGAGGGATGGAGCAAGGGCGGGCTGGAAAATAGAGTAGGGTTAGGGGTGGAGAAAGGGACGCAGCAGCAGGGGGCTGAGGTGAGGAGGTGACTGTTAGGAGGAAGCGTAACTCCGTAACTCCAAGACCAAGTCTGCAGCCAACGAGAACTCTGAGTGACTTGGGAGCGGTGAACGTCTTCGGCAAACTGATGTAAGGAAACTGGGGTGATGAGTTTAGTTTCCCTTGGAAAAGGGATGGCATCTGTGTCCGTGGGCCTGCACCCTGCCTGGGACCTTTGATCTCGAGTGGGCTGCCACCTCCTAAAATTCCAAACATCGCAGGTTGGAACAGGGGGTTGGAAATTTTACTCGGGGTAGAAACCAATTTTGGATTTAGCTGAAGTCTGCTGGTGAAACTTGTGTAGTCTGTTAATCGGTGTGCTTGCAAAAAGGCCTGCAGAGAGAACAAAGGAAGTTCGAGGCTACTGTTGGAAAAAGTGAATCTGGGTTACGACTGAGTGCACGGCCTCGTCCCTGTGTGAGTAAAAGTTTGAGGTTTTGCTGGCAGTGTCACCGAGTGCTAAGGAGTCCCCTGGTCGATAGGGCAACTTGGGAGGGTTTGCTTCAGGCTTTGCTTGTGAAAGGTGTGAGAAAAGCAAGCAGCTCTGAAGCAGATGAGCCCCCTCTTGCCTGTTGAAGTGTTGGATAAAGCAAAGATAAACCTCAAGGTCCCTTCCCACCCAAACCATTCCGTGATTCTTTGCCCTGGAGGCCAGGGTGCACCTGTCACCGCATTTCTCTTCACAGAGAAAAGCAAGGTACAATTCTTCCCAAGAATATTTCTGGGATTCACATTCTCTGAACCTCAGATGAAGGAAAAACAATTCTTATCTCATTTGCTGTGCCTCTGTTTGTGCTGAAGTAGAATGCAACGTGGAGATTGTTTACCCAAAGTGAGGGTGTTTTGTTTCCTTGGCCTGTCGGGGCCAAGTGTGTGTGTGTGTTGGGTCTGTTGGGTGACAGTAACGAGTAGTGTGTGGTGTGTGCAGGGTTGAGTACTTGGCAGATTCAGTTTAGATGTAATGTAATATACTATAATAAAGTAATTAATTAGCCTTCTGATAAGGCAGAATGCAGATTGGAAATATTTGCACATATGATATTAAAGGATACATGAACCACCTTTCTGTGAGACAAAGACACAAGACTTGGCCCATCCCTAACTTAGGACACAGCTAAAAAATAATATATAATTTTTAATCTATTTTTGAATAACTCTCTAAAACTAATGGCAGATGATATAGCTATTTTATCTGGCAAGCTTCCGTGCAAAATTTCCTGCTGATGCTGGCTCAGACAGATGGAGATTTGGGAGGAGTGGGAAGAACAAAGTGCCACAGGGCTTTATTGGATAAGCGTTGATAGGTTTCTGCAAGCTTCTATTACAAGGTTGATGAACCTTGTGTTTGTTAACTTCAGTTTTGCTCAGCCAGCGTTTTAACCCTGCTTTATCTCCTGTGGTCCAGATGACACATTCACACATCTTTAGAAAATTCAGTGGGATGGTCTTCAGACATGTGACTTTGCAGCAGTGAGGGCAGAAACTTGATGGTTTTACCTCAATCTATAGTTTTTCAATATTGCTATAGAAAGTGCTTTTCTGTGAAATGGCTACTTTGGTTAGATCATGCAAATTGAGTGCTGGCTACTTCCATAAGTTGAAGAGTAAGAATAACTCAGGAATGTTTCATCATTTGTCTCTGCACTGGTCAGAAATGGTAATTTGAACTCCAATCTGTAGAAATTTAGCAAAAGAAGTTGGAATACTCGGAGGATAAAAATAGAAAAAAATGCTTTGGAAAGATTTTTCCTTACTAGTGAGTGAGTTTCTACCTGTAGGAGCATCGGGGGTAGCACGGTCGGGACGAGTGATCTCTGAAGCCGGGTCGTGGAACTTGGGGTTTATTGCGAAGGGCCCGGGGGCAGGGGCCTTTTGGAACTTGGGGTTTATTGCAAAGGGCCTGGGTGCAGGGGCCTGCTGGGAGCTGCCAGCCACAGCTCAGAGCAGGCCTGAGAGAAGAGAGGGGTTGAGACGATGAGAGGGTAAGAGCGTAAAAAGGTAAGAGAGCAAAAGCATAAGAGTAAAAAGGGGTAAGTGAGTAAAAGGTCAAGAGAGTGAAGTTCCCATTACAATATAATAAATCATCTTCTGTGTTGAATATTCTACTTCTCACTAACCAATCTAGTACAATACACAAATGCTATAGCATTTCCATACGGCCTATAAGAATCACTACATTACCATACTGTGTTACATTTTAAACCCTAAAAGCTCCTCTTTGGACCCCTTCTGCCAAGCTAGTAGGGTCTGCTCGGCCCCTTGGAGCTGTCTGCAGGCAGAAGGTGTTGTTTCATCAAAGGGGATTACCTTCAGTTGGCCACACCGTTGTTTTCCTGTTGTTCAGTAACTGAGGGATCTCAAAGCTCGCTTTCATTTCAATCTTGCTTATAGAAATATTACCTCATCCATTCCCGTTTGTTCCCCCACTCGTTCGCGGCTGCCCCAGCCTCTGTGTCGGCTCCGGCACAGTCCGTCTGTCCCGGTCTGTCTGTCCCGGTCCCGGCCGCCTGGCCCGCGGCCGCTCCGCTGGCCGTGCCGGCGCAAGGGGCGGGGGGTCCCTCCTGCCGTGTGCACCGTGGGTACCGCGCTGACCGCACCGAGGGGGGGTCCCGTCTGTCCCATCCCCGGCTGCCCTGACTCTGCTCGGCTCCCGCCGCTGCAGCCGGGGTCCGTCGCCGGTTTTGTCTCTGCCGAATCAGCCGCCGTGAGCCATGTGGGGCCGATCCACGCTGCAGCTCGGTCTGCACCGGAACAGCCCCTGGGACGATCCCGGCTGCAGACCCCGCCTTTGGAGGACCGAGACCCTGAGCTGTGCCGAGTTCCCCCGTCCTGCCCTGAGCTCCGTTCCCTTGGTAACCACTGCTCCGGCTGCTCAGCGGAACTCTCTAAAGGAATCACCTTATCGAAACACTAAAAGTTCTGGTAAAAGAAAGCCCTCTCCTGATTCATCCTAAAAATACGGGAGAAAAGCTATAGAAGATAAAAATCCAAAAAGAATGGGATAAAGGGATTGGTCTATTTCCATTAAAAGAGGTTCCCATAGGAGGGGGCGGACCAGGGTTTGTGAATGCTCCTTTGACTTCGTCTGAGGTCTGAAATTTTAAGAAATAAATAAAAGGGATATTTGGAGGATCCCATAGGCATAGCTGAACAATTAGACCAATTTTTAGGTCCAAACATTTATATTTGAGAAGAGATGAGGTCTGTAATGAAAATAATATTTTTCTCAGGAAGAAAGGCAATCAGAGCAGCTGAAATAAAAGCTTAGGAAAAAAGATAATCTGTGGGGACCCCCAGAGAAGACAAAATGCCAACTGTACCTCCTGAGTGGGGTAAAAATAATAAGGAGGGGAGTAAACACGTGAATAATTATCGTAATTACATAATCAAAGGAATAAATGAGACAGCATATCAAAGGCGAAATGCAGGAAAAAAAAAGTTTTTAAGGGACAGCTTTTAGAAGGGAAAGAAGAAACTTCAGCTAAATAGATAAACAAACTTAAGAGAAATAGGAAAATGGTCCTAAGTAAGCAGAAGATCTGAAAATCTTTAAAGAGATGGGCACAGAGGAGGAATAGGGAGGTCATAAGCTCTAATTTTTTGGGGGGGACAAATACCATCTGGAGCCTGTGATAACTTTAAAAGTGGGTCCCCAAGAAGAAGAACTGGAATTTGTAATAGACACAGGGGCAGAGAGAACCTGCCTGTTAAATATTCCAAAAAGTTATAGTGTGAGCAAACATATAGTGAAAGTAACAGGGGCAAAAAGAGAAAGTTTTACATTTCTGGTCATTAAAGATGTAGTAATTGAGGGAAGAAACTAGAATTTGGATGGGAGATGTCTTATTGGTCCCAGGGGCAGGTAGCAATTTATTGGGAAGAGTCTTACAAGTGCAATTAAGAATAGGAGTTATATCAGAAAATGGGAAAATGACAGCTAGAGTTTTAAAATTAGGCCAAGAGGATGAAGAAAAAAAAATCAACAAAGAAGTTTGAGCTGGAGAAGGAAATAGGGGAGGATTAAATATTGACGCCATAAGGGTTACAATTGAGAGACGAGATTGTCCCGTACATGTACGTCAGTATCCTGTATCTTTAGAAGGACGGGAAGATTTGAAGCCAGTCATAGAAGGACTAATAAAGGATGGGGCATTAGAAACTTGTATGTTTCCTCATAATATCCCTTTCCCCCCAGTAAAGTCTGATGGCAGTTATAGACTAGTATAAGATTAAAGGGAGGTTAATAAAAGAACTCAGACTCACTACCCAGTGGTAAAATATCTTAGACACTTAATAAATAAAAGTAGCTAGAAAACCAACCATGAGAAAATTGCAAGAATTTTATTCATTCTCCCTCCCTCTTCAAAGAGAGAGATCAGAAAATTACCTAGATTATTGAAATATTATAGATTATAGATTGAGGGGTACGCACAAGTAGCAAAATTCGTGTATGAAAAAAATTGACAGAAGGAGATGATATAAAACAGACCAAAGAAGATATTGTTAAATTAAAAGAGTTAAGTTAAAACTAGCCTAAGTACCAGCTTTAAGCTTACCTTTGTTAGAAAAATCCTTTATCATTTATACATAAATACAGAAAATGGAGTAGCTCATAAAATTTTAATTCAAGAGTAAGGAAGAGTAAAAAAGTATCTAGTAGCTTATATATCAAAGATGTTAGTAAGCCACAGCTAGCCAGTAGGTATTTAACAGCTACTGCAATCCTAGTAAAAGAAAGTTGTAAGCCTAATTTTGGAAGTAATTTAGTTAGGTTCACCTCGTACCATCTGAGGTCTGTTGAATTAAAAAAAAAAAAAAAAAAAAAACAGGTAAGAAGAGAAGAAAGAGAAGTTGAAGTAGGGAGGTGGTTAGCAAACTCTGAGATGTTAGAATGTGAAGTGATGACATTTTGGTGCTAGAAGAGAGCAGAAGTGTGAATGTGGGGTTTTTGCATGAAAGGCAGGGAAGTGTCTTAACACACAATTGTTAGGAGGTTATTCAATGCTGAACTGAGGTCCAGAAAGGGTTTAGCAGAACAGGCCCTCCTTGAAGGGAAAAGAGGATAAGTTGACTAGAGAAAGGAAAAGAATGTCAGGAGCACCTGGGGACACCAAGTTTGGGGTTGTCAAGGTTGGGAGGTGTCTGACCGCTCCCTACGAGCGGCGGGGTCTCGGAGGCTGCAGCAGGCACCGATCCATGGAGGTGGCCCGGCGGCGGGGCTGGCAGCAGGGGACACACGGGTTTGCCGGGCAGGAGCGGGCTGGCTCCGTGGCGGAACTGCCAGGGGGGCTCCCAGACTGCCGGGGTCCCGAGTCGAGGATGGCAGCGTCGGCCCCGGTAAGTGGGCCGAGAGAGAGAAGGAAAGAGAGAGAGAGAAGGAGAGAGAGAGAGGGCAAAAGGGACCCAAGGCTGCCCCCAGGGTCCCCATGCCCGTGGCTGTTCTCCCCTGCTCCGGCCCTGCAGCCAAGTGGCAGCACGGCATTGACAGCAAGGCCGTGAAAAGAGCGGGAGGGGGCTAGCACTAAAAGATAAAATCAAAGCAGAGATTGCTGACTCTCCAAACCTCACAAAGTGGTTTGTTTTTCTTAAGTAAGAAGATTTTTGGTCTTTTCTTTTGTATGTTTTGTTTGCTGTTAAAAAGAAGTTTTTTGGTTTTTGGTTTTTTTTCCTGAAGAATGGGTTTGTAAGGCTAAAACAATTAAATGCTGCCCAAAAAGTAAAAAGCAATAGATGTGATACATCTAGTGTTAAAATTGGTCTAGCTTTTCTTATTTAACTAACTGTAACTCACAAAAAGAAGAATTTGCCTCTGCAGCTATTAGCACAGCTGGATAGAAGAAGAAGAGGCTGCTGTGGAAAAAGCTTTTAGCTAAACCCAGAAAGTTTGGAAGAAAAGTGAATGGTAAAAGTTAATGCAGTATTATCTTACTTTTATTACTATGCTATTAAGAAGTCCTATCCAGGTACTACCGAAGCAACAATCAGAATCACGGAAAAAGGGTGAATTCATGCCAGCAGAATCAATGGACTATCACATTTAAACCGGGTGATACCAAACTGACTTTCCAATAGGGACTGAGCGGTAATAGTTTGGAAAAAGCAAAATGATCCAAGAAATGTACAAAGAATAACACTGAATTCAGAAGTAAGACAATGCTTATACCACTGGTTTCAAGCACGGCCTGAATAAAACATCTCCTTAGGGGAGGAATACTCCAGATAGAAGGATCAAGACTGTTTTTGTGTTCCGACCTTAGCCTGAGAATTGTACAGGGAGAAGGGGAATTACCATTTCCATCAGTAAACTTTATTTGATTCATTCCAATACTGGACATGCTAGCTGGGTTATAAGTAAATGCTTGAATTGTGAGAATAATTAGTATTGTAGTTCACAACATTTATGCTCTTATTGCAAAAAGTGTTAAAGTAATAACTTAGCTTTGTGGATGGGAATTATTACTGCCTGTTGAATGAGAGATACCTGAAGAATGGTAAGAGACCACAGTTAAAGGGTGTCGAAACCAATTTGCCTGGAAATTAGTTAAGAGAAAGTGACAAGGAAATAGAGGGCAAGACCAGATTGGCCTCTGTATTTTGCCACCGAGAAGATCAAATACACCTGCTGTGGGCTGCAACCTCACAGGCCTGGGAGATGGGAGTATAAGCCATACTGGACCTCTGTTATTCCTGCTTCTGGCACTCATTTGTTCTCTTTTCCCTTTCGGGATACCAGAAGATTGTGTCACAAATGCTGCAGAAAGCATCACGTGGAAAGATACCAAAGTTCCTCTTTAATTACACACACCTATGTCAACAGCCACTGTTATAACCCATCCAAATTAAGAACCTGTAGGCAAAATGGAGTAAATTATTGGATTACAAGAAACTTAGGAAAAAGTGGTAATAGATTTGGAATTGAATATCCAAAAGGAGAGAGATGGATTTGTTTTACATTTAATCTTGAAGATACGGTTCGAGATTTGGTAAAAAAACAAATAATAAACAAAAAGGTAAAACCAGCACAGCAACTTAACTCTGTATTGACCCCAAATTATCTATTGAGTCGTATTACAAGACTCCAAGCAGTTATAGAAATGATAGCAAATGGAGCTGCCCAGGCATTGGAGTTAATATCAAGTCAGCTAAGCCAAACAAAAACTGTAGGGTATCAGAATAGGTTGGCTTTAGACTATTTATTGGCCAAAGAAAGGGATGTTTGTGGAAAGTTTAATATATCAAATTGTTGAAAATTGATGACCACAGAAAAGTCATTCTAGAAAAAGCAAAAGAAATCAAAGAAGAAAAAAATATATATGCATATAATAATCCAGGTACCGGTCCAAAAATTAGATAACAATGTTAAAACCTAGCTGGTAGGGTAATGTATTAGAAGAAATTAAGGTCTTTCATTTTATGTGTTGCAACTATTTTTATATTTCTTCCTTGTGTAATCCCCTGTTTTATTTTGCCCGCATAGTCCAGAAGATGCAAGTAGATAAGAAATATTGCTCAAGCCAAAGGATTTACAAAGAATAAGAGTGGGGATTGTGAAAAATGCATGTATTTTATGATTGGCTTTTTGGAAATATTAAAATGAATATTATATGTGTTGTGTTAGAAAGTAATGCTGTATTAACTCTCTTAAGTAGTGTGTTAAATATAGTTTTAGGTTACAAAAACTGTTAAAATAGAAACGATGCTATGTAAGATACTTTTTTTAAAGAAAGGACTTGCAGCAAGATAGCAGCCACAGGACACCTAAATCTTTCAGAGAAAAAGAATTTATTGCCCTCTTATCAGAAGAAACGAACTTCTTCCTGCCTCCAAGGCACCGTTAGGATTAGAAGGAAGAAGTGGATGATGACCAGACAGAATCCTGTATTTGAATGGAATTTATGCACCATGTATGAAGTGTATGACTATGCAACAGGCTATTGCTGTTAAAGGTTAATCCTTTGTTAACGGGGGTCCTTTTTCGGGCTCATGCTGCCCAGAAAAAGGTACCCAGACATCCGTAACTCTTTGTTTTTGTTGTCTCATATTGTCCTAATTCAACTTGGCCAAATTATTATTACTCTAATTGTATTACTGTTTTTATAACCATTTTATTACTATTAAACTTTCAAAATTTTAAAAGCAAGTGATTGGCATTTTTCACACCAATCTGTTAGTTGAAAATTATCAAAAGATTTTTGTGAGTTTTCTAATTTTGGCATTAATGCTGGCGAATTTTCAGGGTTTACTGTCTAATTTTGGGTCGAGAAATCTGTCCCAAAGACTGAGGGGACTCTGGTGCTATTTGGGAACAGTTCTTTTTCAAAATTCTTTTGTGTTGGGATCAAAGGGTTGGCATTTGCAGGGGCAAAATAATTCTCTGTCTGTCCTGTATTTATTAAAGCAGCTGTCTTATTCCAGCCTCCTCCTCCTCCTCCTCCTCGTCGCACGGTTTGTGTGCATGGATGTGGCTGTGCAGACGAATCGTGACACAAAGTAGTCCCACTGGGTGCTAGGAGTGTGGAAGGCGAAAGCACGGAGGCACATCAGGTATCGGTTGTGCACAGTTACGCGCGGCACTGCAGAGGGATCTCTCGGTGCCCGGCAGAAGGAGAGACGCAGAAGGATACATGCAAGGCGCTGCAGTTTTCACCTGCTGTGGTGCCGTGTATAGACACAGTGGCGGCAGAAGTGGCATGACAGGGCACAGGGATGCCGGCTGTGGCCGGACAGCGGCACGCAGCGGCTCGGAACCAGGACCGGGCTGTGCCAAAGCTGCGGCAAAAGCAGTGGGGGGTGGCAGCGGGGCCGTGGAGATAGAACTGCGCATGCGTGCAGCTGATCCCTGAAGCAGCGCTGTGGTTCGATGAGTCGGCGCGGAGTGATATCATTGGTGCTGGGGTTGTAGCAACTGCGCATGCATGGGTTCCGTCACTACTGCAGCGCAGGCAGTCATCATGGCGGCGGGCGGGCAGGGGGGTGTGGGAGGCGGTGGAGCTGCGGGAACGGGAACGGGGCTGCGGCTGCAGCCGTGGAAGGAAACGTTGGGATGCCCATGGTTGCAGGAGGCAGCGGAGCCACACCATCCAGAAGCTCTGAAGCGGGAGGGTGCGGTGGGGAAGGCGCAGCTCGGCCCGCCATGCAGCGGCGGCGGCAGGAGAGGGGAAGCGACCACGGGCGGCGCTGACGGGAGGCTGAGGTGGAGCGCCGCAGCGCCGGCACGGGGTGGCTTGGGTGGCTGGGGCGCCCCGGTAAGACAGTCATTAAAACACCCTAAAAATTATTTTTAAAGCCCTGAAAGAGCCCTAAAGGTATCCTAAACATTTCCAGAGAATTCCTAAAAACTCCTGAAAAAAACACCTTAAAATATCCTTAAAAATCCCTGAAAAATCACCTGAAAGACCGTAAAAAACTGTTTAACCCCTACCTGTAACACTGTGGCCTCCAAACATCATCTCTTACCTATTAATCGGGGTAACTGCAAGGCCCTCAAACACCACCACAATCACCAGCTTGAGTTGGTCTGGACAGCACCAAATAAAATAAAATAAAAAGCTTTATACATAGAAAAATTAAAAAAAAAATTAAATAAAAAATTTTAAAAAATTCTTTAAAAATGGAAAAATCAAAAATAAAAATTAAATAATAAAAAAATGCTTTAAAAATGGAAAAATCAAAAATAAAAATTAAATAAAAAATAAAATTAAAAAAATAAAAAGCTTTAAAAATAGAAAAACCAAAACTAAAAATTAAATTAAAAAAAAATTAAAAAAATACAAAGCTTTAAAAATAGAAAAATCAAAAATAAAAATTAAAAAAAAATCAAAAAATAAAATAAATGCTTTAAAAATAGAAAAATTAAAAGTAAAAATTAAATAAAAAATAAAATTAAAAAAATACAAAGCTTTAAAAATAGAAAAATCAAAAATAAAAATTAAAAAAAAATCAAAAAATAAAATAAATGCTTTAAAAATAGAAAAATTAAAAGTAAAAATTAAATAAAAAATAAAATTAAAAAAATAAAAAGCTTTAAAAATAGAAAAATCAAAAATAAAAATTAAATAAAAAATAAAAAAATAAATGCTTTAAAAATAAAAAAATCAAAACTAAAACAAAACAAAATTAAATGCTTTAAAAATAGAAAAATTAAAACTAAAAATTAAAGATAAAAATAAAATTTAAAAAATAAAAAGCTTTAAAAATACAGAAATCAAAAATAAAAATTAAATTAAAAAAAATAAAATAAATGCTTTAAAAATAAAAAAATCAAAACTAAAAATTAAATAAAAATAAAATTAAAAAATAAAAAAGCTGTAAAAGTAGAAAAATAAAAAATAAAAATTAAATAAAAATAAAATTAAAAAATAAAATTAATTAAAAAATAATGAAAAACAAAATAAAATCCGTAAAGTGCTGTAAAGTACCGTTAAAGTTCCATAAAAGGTAGTGCCCTAAAGCTCGACAACCGCGCTTTACGCCAGTTTTACAACAGTCGCGCTTTACGACACCTTTTGCGACAGTCGTGCTTTATGACATTACCCTTTATGGAACTTTTATGGTACTTTACAGCACTTTACGGTTTTTATTTTGTTTTTCATCTATTTTAATTTTTTTTTAATTTTATTTTTTCCTTAATGTTTATTTTTAATTTTTCAAGCTTTTATTTTATTTTTCTAATTCTATTTTTTATTTACTTATTATTTTTAATTTTTCTATTTCAAAAGCTTTTTATTTTATTTTTTAAATTTTATTTTTTATTTAATTTTTAATTTTTCTATTTTTAAAGCATTTATTTTTTATTTTTATTTATTTTTTAAAAAATTTTTCTACTTTTAGAGCTTTAATTTTATTTTTTAATTTTATTTTTATTTTTCAATTTTTAAAACATTTATTTTTCTAGTTATATTTTTGATTAAATTTTTATTTTTAATTTTTCTATTTTTAAAGCATTTTATTACATTTTATTTGGTGCTGCCCAAACCTGCTGTAGTGCATTTTTATACTTTATAATACTTTGAAGTCATTTTGTTTTATATCCCCATATTTTTCCCAAATGGTTTATCCCAAACTGTACCCCTCTCCTTCTACCTGTGTTATCCCTCTCCCGGGATGAGATCATACCCAAACCCCCACCCTGGCTCTCTGTCAATGACTCAGCCTCCAATCCCCTCCATGCAGAAGTTTCAGTCCAAGTCGTCCAATGTTTAGCCAGAGGCCAGGGGTCAGCCCCCCGAGCCTTGCCCCATACGCTGTCCTGTATGTCTATGCCCCAGCATCCATCCCTTAGGGTCACTTATTGGTTGGTAAAATGTTATCTACTTTCGGTTTCCACCTCCCTTTAAATGTAACCTTGGCACATCTCCCTGGGGCTCTTGGCAGGAGGCCCCTGAGGTGCAGGAGCTCCTTTGGGACTCCTAATAAAACCTTGGATTAACCCCTGCTAAGAGTCAGCCCTTTATCATCTACCCATGTCTCTGGTGTCTCTTGTGCTGCACAGGGGCCCAGCCCAGGTGCCCTCAGCACCCTCGGGGCAAACACAGAGAGTGTCTCCTGCCAGCCCAGGTGCCCTCAGCACCCTCGGGGCACAGAGAGTGTCTCCCCGCTCTCGGCCGTGTCAGGGCTGCCCCCCGGTGTCTGCCGACTCGGGACCGGCTGAGGGTTACTGAGAGGCTCGCACAAACCTGCTCGGCTGCTGATTGTGGCGGTGTTTGAGGGTCCCCAGGACGAGGGAAGAGACGAGAATCTTGACTCCACCTTTCAGAAGGCTGAAATATTATTTTATGATCTCTATTATATTAAAAGAAAATGAGATAGTAGAACTATACTAAAAGAGCAAGGAGACATCAGAAAGCTGGAAAGGAATGAATAATAAAAACCTGGGACTGCTCACAGCCCCGACGCAGCTGGACCATGATTGGTCATCAAGTAGACACTGCACAGGAGACCAATCCAAGATGCCCCTGTTGCTAAACCATCTCCAGCCCACACTCCACAGCCAGCAGATCGTTATTGGTTCCATTTCTGTTCTGAGGCTTCTCAGGAGAAAAATCCCTGCAAAAGGATTTTCATCAAACACGTCAGTGCCAGGTGATGGCACAGGCAGCATCGGCCGGCCGAGGTCACTGTGTCACCCCTGCCAGCCCAGGTGTCACAGCAAGGAGGAGAGAGTTCACCCTGTGCTCACCCTGCAATACAGAGCAATACAACACAACACACATATTAACACAAGATGATAACCTTTTTCTATTTTCATTACATGTAGATTTACTGTTATAGGAAACCCAAATCAACAAAAGCACACAGAAAACACCACTCATCTACCATTAACACCCCCTTCAGATGACACACGAAGTCACCATCCCTCTCATCACAACTGCTAAATTACACCCCAGCAATCATTGGTCCTCGGGAACGTGGTTCCCGGGAGCCTCAAAAAAATCCTCCTGCTTGACAAAAACCCCGGTCCCTGGACAGTCCGCGCCCAAACTCTGGTGATGAACGTCACCTCACAGACCGTCCGGGACCGAGGAAAAAAAAAACAGCTGGCGGGGGGGAAACCCAGCTGGGGATTTTTTATTCTAAATTTGAAAATGAGTTGAAAAACTTGAAAAGCAAAAGTCACACACACAAGGTTAAATCCAGTAATCCAGTCGGCATGCGCTGACACATGCAGAGACGAGCAGACGCAGACAGACACAGACATGTGCTCTCATACACGCTCTTCCCACTTACACACTCGCTGCGGCCCTTACTCGAGACGCTGAAGAACGTGCTGCGACACATCTTCTGGCTGCGCTCCTTGACGTCAGTTGGTAGGTTCTGGGGAAATCGGTAGCCTTGGGGACCTGTGAGACGACAGGAAGCGGTCAACGAGTGGCTATCTGACAGCTAGGACTTGTCTCCACTCTGAACCAATAAGTTTTCTACCCAAAATCCCATAAAAGACAGATGAACAGTAAAGTTTTTATAACTCTTCTACCTAACTGTGACTACGTGCCCAGGCAGGGCAGCTCCAACCATAAGTGGTACAATATAAGTACACACAACAATGTAAGTCGATGCATACAGTGCAAGTGTACATAGAGGGTAGGTACATACAGTATAAGCCAGCACAGGTACACACAATATAAGCCAGGACTTGAGATAACTCGCTGGAAGATGAATTCTTGAGTCCTATACCCTTCAGAAGATGGAACCTATAGAAGTACTGCGGTCTCATGAGGAGGGTGCAAGACACTCCCTCTAGCAGTCCAAGAGAATGGCATGGAAAAAAAGGCACTACCAAAGCTGGTAGTGAGAAGGAAGATGGATGAGAACATCTTGTCCGTTTGAGACATTCCTGTCTCAAAGAGTAAAAATGTAAAGATGCCAGAATAAGGGATATCCAGAAAGGAACGTGAGTAGAATACAGCCTATATGGCACAGAATAGTGCTGATAAAGCATCGCGACGTAACAAAGGCCTATGACGTGGAAGACAACGGACACAGACACGAACAACACAGACACGGACAACATAGACACGGACAACATAACACAGAGACAAGTGGCAACTGCCTGGCACTGTCCCCTTAGGCACCCGAGATGCCTAGCGCAAGATGTGCCAGAGGCTGATGATGCCAAAGGAGAGGAAGCCCTATGACGATAGCACGTGATGATGAAACGTAACTCGTTAAAAGAAGTTAGTGCCACAGCAGTTAAGAGGATGCTCGAGAGGCTCAGCAAGCCTAGAGAAGGAAGCCAACGGCCAGGTGACCGTGGCTATAGCTCCGGACATGAAGGCGAGCTCCTCGGGGGAAAGATCCGTGACGACGTCGGGCCGAGGAAGGCGGACAACGCAAAGTTCACGAGAATCCTGAGATGGGTCGGAACTGCCCTGCCCGGCAAAGGCTCTGGTCAGGCTGAGGAGAAACCCTCTCCCTTTTCTTCCAGAGAGCCGGTCCCACTACAGACCTCTCTGCTAAGCTGACATCAAATTGCCCTCTGTGATAGTAAAGGTTTTTCCCCTTCTCCAAACCACTGGCCCCGACACTTAGCTTTTGGAAGAGGAGCGGACAAAATCCATCCTCGGTCGGACGTGGATGTTGAAACGTGCTCCGTGTGTGCCTCGGTGCTGTCGTTTCCAAGCTTTGGCTACGAGGCTCCTCAGGGTACCTAAGACAAAACAGAAAAGGTGACTATTGCCGTCAAAAACAGTAATCCCCGGGGCTCCTCCGCACCCCTGACCCGGCTCACCTCAAATCTTGATTTGACTCCAGAGGGTGCCCAGAAGATACCTGCAAAAAGAATAGGTACACACTTAGCATGCTGCTGTGTAACACTCACCTATGAGTCAGCCTGCCTAAACACCGACTCACCTGCCCTCCTCTGTTCCTTGGCGTGCCTAGGGCAGCGACAGCACCTGCAAAGAAACAAAGCAGAAAAGCATGCTGAGACACTGCGAAAACACAACCTCCCAAATCTGACAAGGATGCCACACTGATACCTTAAGCTGCACACACCTGGAATGGGCATGCCCGGCCAGGATAGATGGCAAGTGGACCACCTAAAATAAAAAGTGGAGATGCTTAGAGCTGCACCAGAAACTGAGACCTCAGCAATAACAACTACTTCTGTACACTACTCAATGCTCACCTCGCCCACTCGGCCTTGACTGCTGCTCTCAGCCTTGACTTCCTAAAAAGAGAGACAAAGAAGACTGCTCTAACAGCCATCATTTATGCTCTCTCTACAGAGACAAACAGTGACTGACCTGCTCGGGGGAATCCCCTCACCCGGGATGAGGGGCTCTGCCCTGGATTTCATCCTTCTGCACCTGAAAGAAAGGACAAAAATCAAAGAGCTGCAGGATAACTTAAGAGCTCCAGACATCTTGTGCCCATCTACAAATCCCACCTAGAGTCCAACGACACCCCACATTACAAACATCAAGTCCCCGGGACTTCTCCTATTGCACCAGGCTATGCAGCAAGGCAGAGCAGCTCCAGCACAAATGTGTGCAGACACCCGTGACACAGGACAGGACAAACAACGGGGACACAACAGGAACAGAAATCTCTGGGTAAGGAAAATGACAGCGAGCACCGAGAGGACGCAAAATTAGAAGACTGAGGTGAAACTGATGGCGGGCTGATGAAGTTCAGAGAACCCTGGAGGAAGAAGATGCTAACTGAATTATTTATTCCAAGAACTGCAAAGATGGATGCCCAAGAATCCTATGGTCAGAAGCCTCTACCTGTCCCCACATTCTTACAAGTCCTAATCCATCATAACAGAACCTTGCAGGGTGCAGCTGTCCATACAGCTCAGAACAAGACCTGAAAAGACATCTGACCGGATGCTTCGAAAAAGAGTTGCCATTCTGATACCTGTCTGAGCTGCTGAGTTAAAAGTTCCATGGCATCGGTGCCAGGGCAAGGAACGCTGAGAGTACAGATACTAAGACTGATGCCAAGGTTTCTGACAGGCCCCTCAAAGGGCTATGATAAAAGACATGAGATATCCAACAACACATAATACACAAAAGACAAGTGACACAATACACACTGGGACTGCTCTGCCCCGCTCACCTCAGCACTGGGATCAAAAGTGAGATTTTGCTTTTATGGGGCCTAAGGGGCCACTTCATGGACACTCCTCACCTCCAAAGCAGACTCAAAAACCCATCCCAGTAATTCCCAAACCAGCACCCTGCTTTCATCCCCCCTGGGGGTCGTAGCCCTCTACTTCTCTCTCAGACATCTGGGGATGCTGGTCTCAGGTGCAAAGAAAGGCCACCTCGTCAGCTGGGAAGGTCCTGCTGGCACCGGGCTGGTGTCTCTTCGACAGCTGTATTAAAGAAAACCAAACATCAATGCCTGATTGTGGCACCACATCGGCCAAAACCCCACAAGTCTGCTACTCACCGTGCTCCTAAGAACGCTCAGCTGCTCGGGCCGCACGCTTCGGGCACGCTCGGAGACCGAGGCCGTCGCCACAAGGGATGCCTGGATTAAGAGGAGATGAGGTGATTTGGCACGGCTGAAACCTGAGTGGACCCTCGCTCCTCCCCCCTACTTCCCTGACTCACCACAACTCCTGGGTAGCTGCCAGAGGCCACCTGGATGGCACCTTTAAATAGAAAAGTTCAGGGCTTCATCACCAAGTCCTGTAATGCATCCACAGGGCTCACATTTGCAGGAAACCCGGAGCATCGGCCAGCTGGTGACGGGGGCTTGGCATACTCCGAGTGGATTGCCTAAAGTGCACAAACGAGAACGGAAGCTTAGAGCTGCACCAGAAATTGAGACCTGAGCAATAACAACTACTTCTCTCCACTGCTCACCTTGACAGCTGGTATCCACATTTGCTTTCTAAAAAGAAAGACAAAGAACAGTGCTGTAACAGAGTCACCATTTACACTTCTGCTGCAGAGACAAACGGCGCCTCACCTGCTCGGGGGAAACCCCTCATCCGGGATGGGGCCCTCTGGCACACATTTAATCCATCTGAATCTGAAAAAAAAGTTAGGACAAGAGTCAAACTGTTGCAGGATAACTTAGGAGCTCCAGACGTCTTGTGTCTATCTACAAATCCCATCTAGAGTCCCACTACACCCCACATTACAAACTCCCAGGGACTACTCCTACTGCACCAGGCTATGCGGCAGGGCAGAGCAGCTCCGGCACAAATGTGTGTGCTGACACCCGTGACACGGGACGGGACGTGACAGACAGGGGGGACACAACAGGAACAGAAAGCTCCTGGCAAGCAAAGTGGCTGCAAGGACTCAGAGAATGCAAAAGGAGATGACCGAGATGAGACAGATAGCAAACTGATGAGGCTCAGAGAACCCTGGAGGAAGATGCTGGCTGAAGGATTTATTCCAAGAACTGCAAAGATGGATACCCAGGAATCCTACGGTCAGAATCCTCTCCCTAACCTCACATTCTTACAAAGCCTAATCCGTTGAAATGGAGCATTGCGGAGCACGGCTGTCCGTGCAGCTCAGAACAAGACCTGAAAAGCCACCTGACTGGATGCTTCCAAAGAGAGATGCAATTCTGATGCCTGTCAGAGCTCCCAAGTCAAAGGTTCAATGGCCTGGGCACCAGGCTGAGGAACACTGAGATCACAGATTCTAAGAATGGCGCCAAGGTTTCTGACAGGCGCTTCACAGGGCTATGATAAGAGACATGAGATACCCAACCACACATAATACACAAAAGACAAGGGACACGATACACACTGGGACTGCTCTGCCCTGTGCACCTCAGCACTGTGATCAAAATGAGACTTTCCTTTTACGTGGCCTAAGGGGCCACATCTTGGCTACCCTCATCTCCAGAGACAACTCAACCCCCTCCCCCCCAGGAGCCCCGACCCAGCACCCTGCTTTCATCCCCCCTGGGGGTCGTAGCCCTCGACTTATCTCTTGGACATATGGAGATGCGGGTCCATGTCAGGTGCGAAGGAAGGCCGCCTCGCCAGCTGGGAAGGTCCTGCTGGCACCGGGCCGTTGTCTCTTAGACAGCTATATCAAAGGAAACCAAACATCAATGCCTGATCGTGGCACCACATTGGCCAAAACCCCACAAGTCTGCTACTCACCGTTCTCCTAAGAAGGCCCGGCTCCTCGGGTCGCACGCTCTGGCCGCGCTCGGAGGCCGACGCCGTCGTCGTGGGGTGCGCCTGGGTTAAGAGGACAGGAGGTGACGTGGCATTGCTGAAACCTGAGCGGACACTCGCTCCTCCTCCCTACTTCCCTGACTCACCGCAACTCCTCGGCGGTTCCTGACGGCTGCCCGGAACGCGGGGCTCGCGAGAGCGGCAAACCCGGTCCGTCGGCCAGCTGGGGATGGGAGCTTGGCATGCTCCGAGCAGATGGCCTAAGGCACAAAAACGAGAATGGAGACTTAGACTTGCCCCAGGAATTGAGACCTCAGCAACAAGAAAGGCTACTGCTCACCTTACCCTTTTGAACTTGACTGCTGAGATCCAGCTATACTTCCTAAAAATAAAGACAAAGAACAGCGCTGTAACAGGGTCACACTTGACACATCCCCTGCACAGACAAATGGTGACTGACCTGCTATGGGGAACCCCCTCACCCGGGATGGGGTGCTCTGCCATGGATGCAATGCATCTGCACCTGCAAGAGAGTTAGAACATATGTCAAACACCTGCAGGATGACTCAAAAGCTGCAAACACCTTATATCAATCTAGGAACAGCATCTAGAGTCCAAGTACACCCCACATGAAAAATTTCAACCCCCCAGGGCTTGTCCTATTACACAAGGCTATGCAGCAGGGCAGAGCAGCTCTGGCACAAATATGTGCAGACACCCGTGACACAGGACAGACAGGACACGACAAACAATGGGCACACAACACAGACAGGAATCTCTTGGCAAAAAGGATTACTGTGAGCAACGAGAGCATGCCAAATGAGATGACCGAGGTGAGACTGATGGCAAGCTGATGTGGCTCAGAAAACACTGAAGGAAGAAGATGCTAACTGAATTATTTATTCCAAGAACTGCAAAGATGGATGCCCAAGAATCCTACGGTCAGAAGCCTCTACCTGTCCTCACGTTCTTTCAAGCCCTAAGCTGCCATAATGGATCCTGGCAGGGCATAGCTATCTGTACAGCTCAGAACAAGACCTGAAAAGACATCTGACCGGATGCTTCGAAAAAGAGTTGCCATTCTGATACCTGTCTGAGCTGCTGAGTTAAAAGTTCCATGGCATCGGTGCCAGGGCAAGGAACGCTGAGAGTACAGATACTAAGACTGATGCCAAGGTTTCTGACAGGCCCCTCAAAGGGCTATGATAAAAGACATGAGATATCCAACAACACATAATACACAAAAGACAAGTGACACAATACACACTGGGACTGCTCTGCCCCGCTCACCTCAGCACTGGGATCAAAAGTGAGATTTTGCTTTTATGGGGCCTAAGGGGCCACTTCATGGACACCCCCCTCACCTCCAAAGCAGACTCAAAAACCCATCCCAGTAATTCCCAAACCAGCACCCTGCTTTCATCCCCCCTGGGGGTCGTAGCCCTCTACTTCTCTCTCAGACATCTGGGGATGCCGGTCTCAGGTGCAAAGAAAGTCCACCTCGTCAGCTGGGAAGGTCCTGCTGGCACCGGGCTGGTGTCTCTTCGACAGCTGTATTAAAGAAAACCAAACATCAATGCCTGATTGTGGCACCACATCGGCCAAAACCCCACAAGTCTGCTACTCACCGTGCTCCTAAGAACGCTCAGCTGCTCGGGCCGCACGCTTCGGGCACGCTCAGAGACCGAGGCCGTCGCCACAGGGGACGCCTGGATTAAGAGGAGATGAGGTGATTTGTCACGGCTGAAACCTGAGTGGACCCTCGCTCCTCCCCCCTACTTCCCTGACTCACCACAACTCCTCAGCACTTGCTGGAGGCCACCTGGATGGCACCTTTAAATAGAAAAGTTCAGGGCTTCATCACCAAGTCCTGTAATGCATCCACAGGGCTCACATTTGCAGGAAACCCGGAGCATCGGCCAGCTGGTGACGGGGGCTTGGCATACTCCGAGTGGATTGCCTAAAGTGCACAAACGAGAATGGAAGCTTAGAGCTGCACCAGAAATTGAGACCTGAGCAATAACAACTACTTCTCTCCACTGCTCACCTTGACAGCTGGTATCCACATTTGCTTTCTAAAAAGAAAGACAAAGAACAGTGCTGTAACAGAGTCACCATTTACACTTCTGCTGCAGAGACAAACGGCGCCTCACCTGCTCGGGGGAAACCCCTCATCCGGGATGGGGCCCTCTGGCACACATTTAATCCATCTGAATCTGAAAAAAAAGTTAGGACAAGAGTCAAACTGTTGCAGGATAACTTAGGAGCTCCAGACGTCTTGTGTCTATCTACAAATCCCATCTAGAGTCCCACTACACCCCACATTACAAACTCCCAGGGACTACTCCTACTGCACCAGGCTATGCGGCAGGGCAGAGCAGCTCCGGCACAAATGTGTGTGCTGACACCCGTGACACGGGACGGGACGTGACAGACAGGGGGGACACAACAGGAACAGAAAGCTCCTGGCAAGCAAAGTGGCTGCAAGGACTCAGAGAATGCAAAAGGAGATGACCGAGATGAGACAGATGGCAAACTGATGAGGCTCAGAGAACCCTGGAGGAAGATGCTGGCTGAAGGATTTATTCCAAGAACTGCAAAGATGGATACCCAGGAATCCTACGGTCAGAATCCTCTCCCTAACCTCACATTCTTACAAGTCCTAATCCGTTGAAATGGAGCATTGCGGAGCACGGCTGTCCGTGCAGCTCAGAACAAGACCTGAAAAGCCACCTGACTGGATGCTTCCAAAGAGAGATGCAATTCTGATGCCTGTCGGAGCTCCCGAGTCAAAGGTTCAATGGCCTGGGTACCAGGCCAAGGAATGTAGAGATTACAGATGCTAACAATGATGCCACGGTTTCTGCTAGGCTCCTCAAAGGCCTAAGGTAAAGGACATGACACATCCAACCACACATAATACACAAAAGACAAGGGACACAATACACACCGGGACTGCTCTGCCCTGTACACCTCAGCACTGCGATCAAAAGTGAGACTTTGCTTTATTTCCCCCCCAGGCCTAAGGGGCCGCTTCGTGGACACCCCCGTCTCCAAAGCGGACTCAAAAACCCCTCCCGGTGGGTCCCTGCCCTGCGCCCTGGTTTCATCCCCTCTGTGGGTCGTAGCCCTCTACTTATCTCTCAGACATCTGGGGATGCCGGTCTGTGTCAGGTGCAAAGGAAGGCTGCCTCGACAGCTGGGAAGGTCCTGCTGGCACTGTTGTTAAACAACTTCCTGTTGTTTCTTCGTCTGCTCCAATAAAGTAAACAAAATATCAATGCATAACCTCAGCAGCACATTGGCCAAAACCCAACAATTCTGCCACTCACTCTTTTCCCAAGAATGCCCGGCTCCTGGGGCCGCACGCTTCAGCCGCACTCGGAGGCTGACGCCATCGTCGTGGGGCACGCCTGGGCTAAGAGGAGACGAGGTGATGTGGCGTTGCTGAAACCTGAGTGGACCCTAGCTCCTCCTCCCTACTTCCCCGACTCACCGCAACTCCTCGGCCCGTGCCCAAGGCTACCCTGGTGACACCTTTATATAGAAAAGGCAGAGGCTTCATCAACGAGTCCCGTGATTCTTCCGCAGGGCTCGGGAGAGCGGCAAACCCGGCACGTCAGCCGGTTGGTGACTGGGGCCTGGCATGCTCCTAGTGGATTGCCTAAAGCGCAGAAACAGGAACAGATGCTTAGAGTTGCACCGGAAAGTGAGACTGGAGCAATAACAACTGCTTCTGTACGCTACTCAATGCTCACCTTGCCCACCTCACCTTGACTGCTGATGTCCAGCTTTGCTTCCTAAAAAGAAAAAGAACAGAGCTGTAACAGAGTCACACTTTACAATCTCCCTGCAGAGACAAGCGGTGACTGACCTGCTCAGGGGAACCTCCTCACTCGGGATGGGTGGATGGATTTTGCCCTGGATTTTATCCTTCTGCGTCTGAAAGAAAGCGAGGACAAACGTCAAAGGGCTGCAAGATATCTTCGCAGCTCCAAACATCTTCTGTCTATCTAGGAATATCATCTAGAGCCCGGCAACACCCCACAAACTGCGTGTCCCTGAGCCTTGTCCTGTTGCATCAGCCTCTGCGGCAGGGCAGAGCAGCTCCGGCACAAACATGTGCAGACACCCATGACACAGAACGTGACAAACGGGGGGACGTTAAACACGACACATTATGCTTGTGGTGAGGGTCTCGAGGGGAAAAGGCAAAAGGGACCCCAAAGACACAGTAGGTAACACGGTACACCGGACAATACGACGTGGACCGGAACTGCTCTGCCCTGCCCGCCTGCACGCTGCCATCAAATGTGGAGTCTCTCCCTTTAGCTGTCCTAAGAGGCCCCTTGGAGAAGATTGCTTTTCCCTCTGCTAATTTTTAAATCTGTCCCAAGAACTCCCAACCTGCTACCCTCCCTTCTCCAGGCCATGGCCCCCGACTTATCTTTTGGATGATCAGTGATATGAATCCACGTTGCACCTGAAATGAGTCTGCCTCGGAGGGCCCCGTGATCACCTGTTAGCCTCTCGGTCAGCTACAATAAAGAAAAACAAAACCAACGTATGAGTTTAGAGTTATGTAGGCCAAATCCCAGCAAGTCAGCTACTTGCCCTCTCCTGAGTGTGCCTGGCTCTTTCAGGCTCCACCTTCATCCTGATTCCAAGGCTGTGGCCTTTATTATTAGTGGCACCTGGGTTAGAGAAAAGCAAAGTGAAATGGCATTCCTGTGAGTGCAGTGGATGACCTTGTGTGAGGAAAACATGTGAATGCCTCTGCTATGCTTCTGAAAAGCCTTGTGTGGGGGGGCCCTCAAATAAACACCCTTTCTCACCCTGCTGCCTGCAAACCCCCCTGCCCCCCAATAACTCCTAACTGGATACCTGCTCACCCTCCCTCTCCCAGTCACAACCCTCAACTCACCTGAAGCCTCAATCTCAAACATCATTTTTAACACTGCCAGATGCCTCCTGTGACATGATGAATCTGCTGAAAGAAGTGCTGTGCTTGACACAACCTGGGATCTCTGGAAGCTGTGCACCTCCTAAAAACAATAAAAACACAAAACAAGAACAAAACCAGAAATTGCAGATACGCTTTATCACCCCTAAACACAAAATCCGAAATCTTCACCTTAAATACTCCCTGTATTCCATGCCATTTTCTTCACAGTATCTTCAAAGCCTCTATTGCTTTAGATGCCCAGAAACACCTGCTGAAAGCAAGCTAAGCTAAAAGAGGCTCTTCACTGAAATAACAGGAGAGCTCTCACCCCAGCACACCCCAGAGACGGAATGAAGCCCCTCACCAAAAGCTGGGGTTAATATACCCCTGATGGTACCCGCCTCCCATTCCCATGATGCCTGGGAAAAGGGAGGGGGCTAATCCCACCAAATATAGAAGCCCACAGAGCAGCTGCAGCTGTTTGGCTCCTCTGACTCAAATTCAAAGGGAGTAAAGGCCTTGTTATAGAAGAAAGCTCTTCAGAAAAATAACAGCGCTTTCTTTTTTGACACAACTACTTGGAGCAGAAGAACAGAAAAATGGTAAGACATAAAGCATTGTGTTTAGGTAGCTTACCTAGATATATTGGGTAATTTGCTGTTAACTTACATAATTATTCTGTGTTTAACAAAAGCCATCTAATAAATTAACACCCAAAACTCCAGCAGCCCAGCTGGCCCTACCAAATCTCTCTCTTGATACATACAGTAAACAAAAAAACCAAAATCCCAGCAATACCGATCAGAAGTCTAGGAAAGAAACCTCTTGAAATTAATCCTACCTCAAATACAAACCAACCCGTCCAGAAAGTTAGCTTCACTCAAAAAACTATTTACACAGAGTTAATAGGACCAAGAAATAAAACAACACACCCTATAACGACCCACCAACGAATACAACAGCGAAGGAAAAAAACCCATTTTTTTCTTTTTTTTTATTTCAACTAGCTTCCTTTATTAGCTAGAACCAAAGATTTTGCCAGGGCTGTAAAAACAACAACTTCTTTTTCTTCTTCTCCTTCTGAAATGTCCCTTCTCCTTCCCAAATTCCTTACAACTTCCGAGTTTGAATCCAAGCAAAAAGCAAAATTCATGCACTTGTGAGTCCGGTGCTCCTGTCAGATTCTGTCTCACTCCACATCTTCTTACACTTTCAGTCTGAACGCTGTCCTGCCCTGATGGGTTTGACAGAAGAATTGGCACATGTTAAGAGAGCATTTCCCTTCCTCCCTCCCTCCCTCCCCAGAGCTGGTTTCCTTAGCGCATTTCAATCGATCCCAAGCCCGCAACGATGTGCGCTCACCTCAAGGCTCACAGCAAGCACGCAGCAGCTCAGGCTGACTTGGCTCCAGGGCTCCGTGCCTTAGATAGCTGAGAAAACTTCCCATGAACCTCTGTTCCAAGACATTGGAAGGCAAACTCAGCTCCGTCTCAGCGTCTCGGTGGGAGGCGGGAGCACATCTGGCTGAGCCAAAAAAATCCCTTCTTGGGCGGCTGCACTCTGCCGGAAAGGGGAAACGCGTGCTAGTGAACAGCAGCTCAGAAACAATTCTTTTCTAATGTTACCTGCTCTACTTGACTGCTCGCTAACACAAGTCTCATTTTACCATTGCAGGGAGAAGGCTGTAGGAAAATGTCTGATGAGCAGCCACAAAAGGCCTCACTCCCTGCTACACAGCCTGCAACAACCTCGGCAGAGCGGAGCAGCCAAATCACCGCGCTCTCCTTGCCGTGGGCAAGGGTAGAAGATGACTGGGGGAGGCACATAAAAAGAAGGGAAACGCTCCTATAAATGCACAGCCATTTGCTTTCAGAAGCCCAGAGGTCAGGATCTTCTCTAGGAAGCCAGACGTGACATGATATTTCTAAGATTTTCTTCTTCATCGAAGGAAATGTACGTACATACCCACTCTTACAAACGTACCTACGGTTTTGGGGTTTTTTTTCTTCTGAAGCTCCAAGAATGATTTCCCACCTTGATTCATTCAGAAGAAACGGCCCCTGTGACTCAGGTCAGAAGGGCGGCCTGCGTTTTTGATCACGACAGCTTTTGGCTTTACCCTGTGAGCAGGAGCAGCCAGAGCTGAGGCTCAGCAGAGGCTGACCCCGGCCAGCCCCTTCCTCCCTTCCCTGTGTGTCACAATGACTTCCAGGCAGAAGGATGCAAAGCAGGTTTGTGTCTTTTCTCTTCAGTGCCAAGAGGTAAAAGATGTAGGCTTTGAAATAACTAATGACCCTCTCTTGGAACTCTCCCAAGGACAGTTTGAAAGCAAAGACAGAAGATTGCTGCTAAATCCATATGGGATAAGGATGAGAGCAGCAAGGATCCGAGGCCAGCAGCGTTGCCAGGCAGTGTCACGTCCCTGCCACCTTGTGACAAGGCACACAGCTGCAAAGCCCCAAAGCCTGCAAGCCCTGGAGCTGCCGCACGGATGGACCTGGTTCCCTTCCCAGGTGCCCAGAGGGACACCTGAGGGCAGGTGTCGTCCCCCGCCCCCCGAGGGCGCACCCAGAGCCCCGGGCAGGGACGGAGTCACTGACGGCTCTCTGGGGACGAGACCCTCCCTGCAGGTGACACCGGCTTGTCCTCTCCCTGTGGCACAGGGACCTCCAGGCTCTAGGACCAGCCTCATTTTGTCAGCATCCAGGTGCTGTGCTAGAGCCAGAGGGGTCAAGGCTTTCCAGAACCATAGGATCCGTAGGATCCTTGCGGTTGGAAAAGCCTTCTAAGGACATCGAGCCCAGCTGCTGCCCCCCCAAGTCAGGTCCCTAAACACCACATCTTGACATCCTTGACATGTCTCCAGGCATGGGGACTTTCCTGGGCAGCCTGCTCCTACGCCTCAGCACCCTTTCAGGGAAGAAATTTTCCCTCCAATCCAATCTAAGCCTTCCCTGCTGCAAGTTGAGGCCATTTCCTTTTGCCGTGTCACTTCTTACCTGGGAGACCTCGGTACTTCAACCTTACCTGCTCCTTCCCTAGGCGGTCTCTGGCTTGGCTGGAGGAGAGGAGAAACACTCCCACCACAGGAATGGCAGCTCAGGAGGTCCCACACCAAGGCCAGGGGGAGCAGCCGTCCTCGCCAGAGCTCGCATGTCCCTTCTTCTCAGAGATTGGCTCTGCTTTTCCTCCCGGGCAGATCTCTGCTGAGTGCTTCACACTTGCCTGTTTGGAGGAGGGGGGGAAAAGAGGTTAGCCAAGTTTTTTATCCAGACTTAGCTGCTGGCTTTGCCTCCTCCTGACTTCCTTCTGCTAAGAAAACAGCTGCCTTTGGACTTCTAGGGGCAACTTGCACGTCATGCCTGAAAAGGAACTACAGAAAAGCGCCTCATTTATAAAGCCTCAGCCAAGAAGACAGACAGCCATGGCAGGCACCAGGCCAGCTCTGCTCCTCCTTCAAGTTGTTCCCAAAGCTGCTGGAAGAACTGAAGGCTACTTTGGCCTTCCATTGCTCTGCTTGTCCCGAGAAAGAGCTTTGAGTGTTGTTACCCCTCCAGAAAGGAAGGGCCTTTCTGTCTCACACGCTCGGTGACACAAGGCTACGCAGCCTCTGCTCCAGGTGGGAAGGGCTTCCTTCCTCCTCTGGCACCTGGCTGGCACAGGGCACAGGTTGCTCAGAGGTCCCGGGGCTGCCCCACCGCTGCAAGTGCTCAAGGCCCGTCGGTGCTCTGCGATGAGGCTCTGAGCAAGCTGCTCGATGGAAGCACGTCCCTGCCCACGGCAGCAGCAGCCTTGGAATGAGGTGATCTTTAGAGCCCCTTGCAACCTGAATTCTTCCATGATTCTGGGAACTGAAAAAAGCGGGGAAAGAAATCTGTAAAGGTCACTAAATGCATCAAAGCACATCCCCATGGATCCAATCCTCAGCAGCCCATGCAAGGCAAGGTCAGAGCTCTCTGCCCACCGAGGACACGGCAAGCAGCACGGACCTTTCTCCCACTCTCCAGCACGGAGAAGTGGGAAGCCAGAGGGAGTCCGTCTGTTTACAGACACCGGAGGGCGGCGGGACGGGGCGGGGCGGGGCGGACGGTCTTACCTTGCAAAGCTGGCGGCAGAAAGGGCGGGCAGCGCCGCCGCCCCGCCGGGATTTTCCGGCCCGCCGTCGCTTCCTGGAGAGGCGCGTGTGCGGGCTCGGGGGGGGGTGCAGCTCCGTTCCGACGGCGTTCGCCCGCCCCCGCTCGCTGCCCCCGGCCCGCGGAGCGCTACGACCGCGCCTCCGCCGCCCGCCGAAAGCGGCCCCGCCGGGCCGCCCCCCCCCCCGGCCATTCTTCTCAGCCATCGTGTCCCTTTTGCACTCCTGAACGTCTTTCACCCCTCCCGGCCATTTACCGAGCCCGCCCCGCCCGCCCCTCGCTCCCGCCCCGCCCGCCCCTCGCTCCCGCCCCTCGCCCTTGCCTCGCTCGGCAGCCGCGCCCTTGCCCCGCCCCCGGCAGCCAGCGGCGAGGGGCAGGGCGCTGGCTCGGGGGGCTGCAGTACCGCGCTCTGGCCACAGGGCGGCAGACTCCCGGGTCCGCGATATCCCCGCCCTTTTGGCCGCCATTTTCAGAAGGTCAAACAAACTCCCGCGACATTGGTGACACGCCACTCCCAACATGGCGGCGCAGAGAGGCCCCCTCGGCCGAGAGAGGCGGTTACTCACATGCCGGTCCGAAACACGCCAAAATACGCCCGCCCACGGCGCCGCTGACCCCACAGCCCATGTTGGGTACACCTAAAACGCCACAAAAATTCCGCCGGGGCTGCGCCGGCGTCCGTGTTCCGTGCAGGCAGTCCGCATAGACACACCAGGGTCCTCCGCTTTCCCGCCCTTTTCGCCGCCATTTTCAGAAGGTCAAACAAACTCCGCCACGCGCCACGCCCAAGAGGGCTGCCTGGCGGCGGCGGCGGGCTGCAGTACCGCGCTCTGCCCACAAGGCGGCAGCACTGCCGCCCACCCCAGCCGGGGGCGCCGCGCGCCTTGGGCCTGCGGGCGGCCAAGGCGGCAAAAAAGAACAGGGGCCATCCCCCCCAAAAACTCCTCTAAAAATAAATGCCAGAAACCTGCCTCTTACCAAACAAGAACCAAATAAGCCCCCTTTCTTTCATGCCTTCTTGAAATAAATTTGATAGTTCTAGTTTTCCTAGTTCTATTCACACGCATATTTAGACCGGACAGTGATGTGTTACGTCCTTTATACCATCTATTATGCCTATTCCTATTATCTGTATTTATTCATACTTTGTGGTTTTAGCAATATCATTATATATTGACTGTATATTTCTCGACTTCCATTTAGATTTCTATCATACTTTTATTCTTCCAAAAAAAATCCCATCTCTAACCAAACAAATACCAAAAAACCCTTCTTTTCAACTCTATTGAAATAGTTTTATATTTAGAGCTTGCATAATTAGATTCACTTTTATAGTCACCGTTTATACTGATGCATTCCATTCATCATTACATATCACATATCTATTATTCACATCATAGAGATAAATCATTATTTTTATCATGTACCAAATCTACTGCTACAACTTCTTTTTTCTAATATTTTCAATTTTTATATCCATCTTGATGTATTCATGAGATCTTTTTACAAGTAGATTTCTACCTTTCTATCATTTGTATTTGTAGTTTTTATAATAAAACCCCTGCTTTTGCCAAGTAAAAAACAAAACCATCCTTTCTTTTAAACTACTTTTAATAATGTTGTTGTATTTACAGTTACCATATCTATAATGTTTTAGATATTATATCATAGTGATGTACTAGATTTATAGCCGTTTCCTATAATATACCATCATAAGATCTATACGGTATCACTTGTATTACGTGTTGTATGGATTTATGTCACTTTACATTTACAATCCTTTAATAATTTGATCTATATATCTGCATAGATTCGCAACACATTTCTAGATTTAAAATTTCCTTTGAGCTGTGTTTATATTTAGCATCTCTATTGATATATCTATCAACATACACAATGCTCTTTGAAAAATACAATATCTTATTGGAATATATCATGACTTAAGTTACCTGTTAAATTTTAAATAGAGATCGAATAGATCAAAATGAAAGTTTATTCCCATTTCTACACATCTACTCGTTTTGTTTAAAGATAGCTATCCTTAGAATTTTACATTTAAAATCCAATTCCTAAATGCAATGACAAAAACAGCATCGAATTCCCACCAATGTCTTCCAAAACCATCAAGATACCTCCACCAGCCAAACGACTGCCAGCGAAAAAAACACACAACACTCTTTTCACTAACAGTTCTCATCACATCAGAAAAATGGAACCAAACGAAAAGAAAACCCTTGAGAAACACACGCAGCAAATCACAAAAACCTCTAAAAAAACCCAAACCAACTCGCTCAACTCCAATCAGTGCCACTGACCCTGAACGTTATTTTAAAAACTAACCAAAATTCTACATCTACACTAACTCAAAGAATAAGCAATACTCTGTCAAAAGAACTTTAGAAAGCGAACTAATGAACGAAATAGAAAAAAACCAAAAAATCTCAACCACTAAAAAATAAGAAAATAACTACCCAAAAAAAAAAAAAAAACCCAACTTAAAAAGACCCACCATATAAATACCCACGTTCCCAAAAATAAAACTGATCAATAACCACCAAATACGTCAAAGGACAACAAGAAACCAAAAGAAAAAAAAAAACAAAAAAACAAAAAAAACCAAAAGAAAATACATTTGTAAAACAAAAGTCCCCCAAACCAAAGCAACTTTAATTTACCTCAAAAAAATTATTCCCAACTGAAGAATAAACGCATAGAGCCTCATTCGATCAAAATAAAAATACCACCCAGAAATAAACACAAAGCCGAAAGAGAAACGTAACCATTGACAAGATCTCCCAAATGATCCGTCACAATAAAACGTACACTACAATCAAACAAACCAAAGAAATAAAAGCCCTGGAAGACGAGAAACACAAACGCAATTAGAGAGATTTTAAAAACCCCGCCGCTATTAACGACACGACGCCACCTCGAACCCACCGAAACAAACGCTACACGCCCACGCTAATAAAAGCCACGGCGACAGAATTAAAATCCGAGCCGCTGCTTCACGCAACGACCCGTAGAAACCATTGCACGCCTTTAAAAACAGAATAGCCCGGCAAAAAAAATATCCGACTACGGAACTCGATTCAAACCAAACCTTTATCGTCACCACCCGAAGAACCGAGAACCGTACCGGTCAGGAAGAACGCCATAGCCCTTAGCGCACACCCACTGCGACCAGAACAAACCCGTGCGATCGATCCCTACAAAGCACCTCCGAACCACGACACCCAAGAACTTGCGGCAGCCCAACCGCGCGCTGCCGGCCCCGGACGGAGCGCGGCTCCCGGCGGCAAAGCGGCTCCTCCGGCGGCTGCTCCGGCGCGCAGGGGCGGCGCCGCCCCGGAGACCCCCCCGCCCCCGCCCGCTCCCCCTGCCCGGGGGGCCCCGGCGGCGCCCGAGCCCCGCGCCCGGAGCGGACAGAGCGGCCGGCACCGGCCGGGCCGGCGCAGCAGCGCCCGCGCCGCCTCTGCCGCCCTTGGCCGGCCCGGCGCCAGCTGCCCTCGGCTCCGCACGGCGGCTCGCACCGGCAAAGCGGCTCCGCCGCTGCCGCGCCAAATTCCCCGTGCGCCTCGGCACCCGCCCGGCCCGGGCCGGCAGCGCTCCCGAGCGGCAACGCTCCGGCCCGGGCCGCGGCCACAAGAAGCGCCCTCAAATGCAGCGGCACAGCCCGACTGCAGCCCTGCAAACGCCGCCAGAGCTGCGGCTTCCCGCAACTCAACCCCGAAACTGACGCCGCGGGCGGCGCTCACCTCGCTTCAACAAGGGCAAAGAAATGGCTTCTCCCCTTCAAGTTCATCCCCTAGGAGAGCAGAAAAGAAGGGGCTTTCCTCCAATGAAATCCTTCAAGCCATGTGCAAGGGGGGATTTTGACCTCCATTCAAACCCTTGCTAAGGAGGGACACCAGCGCTGTCCCCTCCATTTAAACCTTAGGATGATGAAAATGGGCTGGCTACCTTCAAATCAAAGCCATCCGATGACAACAATACTTTGCCCATTCCCGTTCAAATGGAACGCAGGGATTCCCTGTCACCCCTGGGATACCCCTAACAGCCGGGAAAAGGCAGCTTTTCCTTCAATCGACATCCTTGGAACCGCAAGCGAAAGCGGATCCCCCCTAGTTCAAACACAGACAATATTAGGAGAGTAGCTGCTTGCCTCTCCTTCATTTCTTTTGTCTTCACAAGCTCCCTTTTTGTTCCTGGGGAAGCGGGGAGGGGGGACTGCCAAGATCCAATTGAAAAGGGAAAGGACCAAAGTCCCCGCTCCAAATCCACACGCCCTCAGCCGTTCGGCTGCTGCTTCCCGGCGCAAAGATTCGTCCCTCGGCACCTCCTTGAAGCGATGCTCCGCGGATCCAAGCGCGTATCCAGGTGTTCGCCCAGACGCTGCCAGAAGCTCTCGCAGTCCTTCCATGAGACAGCCCCGGGAGCCCCCCCATGAACCCCTCTACTCAGCAGCTCCATGCAAAAGGCAGCTGAGGCGAAGCCTCCCCCTAAAACAGCCTCGCACCCCCCCCCCCCGGCAGGAGCCGGCCCCTCATCATCCTCACAGCTCACACCTGGCGCTGATGCCACTCCCCAACAGCGCCTCTCCCCGTCCAGCACACAGCCCGCTTCTCACAGACACAGAGCCAACAGAAATCTGCTCCGGGTGCTGGCTGTTCTTAGTCCGTCTGCTTCCACAATTCAGACACGGACGTGCGCTGATGGCACTGAGGGAAAGCTTTCCAGTGCACAAAACTGTCATTCTGGTAGCACGCTTTGAGACGCCTGCAGAAAAAGCAGAATCAGCGCCGCCTCCTAAGAGCCCTGCTGAGGAACCCCGCCCTCCTTGGGACACCCCCAATGCAGCAGAGCTCGAAAAACGAGGGCAAAAGTCAAGCTTGGAGTGGAAAAAGACAATAGAAATACAGCAGCCTTTCAAGAAAGCCTTCACACAGTAATAGTGGGAGCCGGTCACATTTCTTCTTTCCTTGCTCTCTGGAATGACATCAATACGAAGTAAAAAACCCACACGAAACACAAGGCAGAGCTGGGATTTTACACGTCTTCCTTTTGGCTCTCGGGATGACAAGCGCCTCTTCCGGGACTGTGACACGCTTTGGGCGCTGGCAGAGAACGGAGGCAAAAGGTGCCAGAGAGCCCTTTCTATCGCCTTCAGCCCCTGCAGCTGTTCTGAGGGTTCCAGGGCACAGCTCGGTCCGTTCCTAGATCAAAACCTCACGGCAATATCTTCAGAACTACTACCCATCTCCAGTCGGAACCTTCTACATTCCTGTAAACAAATGAGTGCATAGAGAGGGTTTCTCCCCAGCTGAGTTTAGAGACCAATTCCTATTCTTTAGCAATACCTAGAAAACCGAATGCCTTGCCAGGTTTTAGCATCCTACACCCACTCACCCCTCCCTGTGCATTTGGTGGCAGCTTTGGGTCCCTCCGGGGGACGGCACCCAGCGTGACCCCCGCCCCTCGCCCGCCCCCCACCTGCTCCTGCACCGCCGTGGGGCTCCCTCTCCCGGGCACCTTGGGGTGCCCCCAACGGCATCAGAGCCCCGAGTCTTCACCCCGCCTTTCCCTGACCCCCAAAGAAGGCTCCGAACGAATCCGACTGCCCCGGACAGCAGCGCAGCGCTTCCCCCAAGCCCTTCCCACACGTGCATGGCCCCAGCAAGGGATTCTGCTGCAACAAGAAAGGGGGGGCAGCCCCCAGAAGGCTTGAGGTTCCTGCCCAGCCTCGCTGTCACGGGCCAGGGGCAGCGAGAGAGGGAGCGGCACAGACGGCGGGGACGGCCCGGCACGGAGCGGGGGCCGCTCTCAGCGCGATGCCGGCAAAGCCGCAGCTCCGGCGCTGTCGGCCGCGCTGCTTGAGCGGCACGGGGGGATCCGCCGAGAGCCTCCGGCCCCGCGCGGGGACTCCCGCAAGGGCCCAGGGGCGCCGGGCTCCGGCCCTCGGGGCTTTATTCTCCGGCAGCCCGAGCCCCGCGGCTGCGGGGCAAAGAAGGAAAGGGGGCACGGGAAGAGAGGAGCGAGAGCAGGGCACGACAAAGGGCGGCGAGGGAGCTCGGGCTGTGCAGGAAAGCGGCACGGGAAGGGAAAGCCCGGGACGAGGGTACACGGAGGCTGGGCAGAGGAAGGAGACAGGGGGAACAGAAGGGAGTAGCGGGCTAGGGACAGGACAGGAAGGAGCCGGCTTTGCGGGGGGAGAGGGAATGGGGGAAAGGGAGCGAGAGAAGGCGAAGACGGGGAGAAGGAAGGAGGGCTAGAGAGAGGGACAGGCGGGGAAGCCTCCCAGAGCCCCGGCTGCACCCCGAGCCCGGCCCGGCGCCTCGCCCTACCCGGGATGCTGCGGCGCTCGGCGGAGCTCGGCTCGCTCCGGAGACGCTCGGCTCGAGTCGGCTCTTGGCGCCTCAACTCGGCTCTTGGCGCCTGCATTCGCCTCTTCGGCTCCGCTCGCCTCGCCTCGGCTCCCCGACGGCGGGCGGGCAAGCGCCGCCGCCTCCCGTTCAGCTCGCCCGGCTCGGGGCTCTCCCGCTGCCGCGTCCCGCGGGTGGCCCGGCCACGGCGCGGACACGACCGGGAGCGCGGGCTCGGGCAGGAGCTCATTAGGCTGGGAGCGCACTGGCGCTAAGCAGCGCGCACGAGAGCAGCAGGCTCGCTTCGCCTGAGCTCGGCTCGCTTCGCTTCAGGCAGCCTCGGAAGCCTCGCCTCGGTTCGCTCGAGGCCCTCAGGGTCGGCCGCTCTCGCCTTGCTTCGGCCGAGCTCGTGCGATTCCCCCGAAGGCGGCGGCGTTCGGTTGTGTTTTTAGAAATAGCCTCCTCTATCGATTGGATCTCTCTACAGTTAGATTTATATTTCTAGAATACGTCTATTAATCCAAACAAAAACCCCATCTCTAACCAAATAAATACACGAAAACACCTTCTTTTAAACGGTATCGAAATATTTTTATACTTTGTGTAATTATACTCACATTTATATTTATCGTTTCTTTTGATGCAATCTATTAATAATTATCTATAATATCTATAAAATTCTAGACATGTATTTAAAGTATTATCTATATTATGTATCGTATCTACTGCTGCAACTGATTTTTTCTTCTAGTTTTAAACTTTATCTGTATGTATTTATGATATCTTTCTAGACTTAGATTTCTACCTTCATATTCTTTGTATTTATCATTTTTATCATCAAAACCCTGCCTATTGACAAGTTAAAAAAACCGCTTTCTTTAACGATCTAAAAAATATTTTTATATTTATAATTTTCATATTTCTATTTATAATTTGCTCTCTAGTACGTGATAACATACCTGCTCCTGCACCGCAGTGGGGCTCCCTCTCCTGGGCACCTCGGGGTGCCCCCAACGGCATCAGAGCCCCGAGTCTTCACCCCCCCCCCTTTTCCTCTAGTTAGAAACTACACTGGAACTTTTTTCTGGAAACAAAGACATGACCTAAATCCTCTCCCCATGTCCTAGACAGACAGATGTTCAGTTCTTAGTTGACTGGGCAGCAGTTTCTTCAATAGAATGATAAACAATATGGAAAGGTTTTAGCTACAAGCAAATAGGCAAATCGGAACAAGGTCCTGGTGGCCAGCCACTGCAGTTCTTTTGAAGCAATTTTTTAAACAATCAAATACTGATACCACAAAAAATAAAGCAAAAAGCTGACTACTGGCTAAGAAAGAAGGAAAAATTAACTTTTGACGACAACAACAACATTCCAAGGACACAGGCTTTTTTCCAATCTCAGACCTTATTACTACTACCTCTCTTGGGAATTCTCATCGTGGATCCCAAAAGGAATAAATCCCTCAGCGTGTCCTAAAGCACCAAGGAGCTACCTACAAGTGAAGGTGGCTACTTTCAGTGCAGACACAGCTGATGACACAGCAGTAGCACAGTTCCGTGCTGCACAGGGATAGTACTGTCTCCTCTTCTCCAGCAGCTGACTCTCTCCTGCCATGGCTTCTGTAAATGCATCAGAGCACGACCTTAAACACAAACAGGCAAGAAAACACCATCAGAAGTCTTTCATTAAGCAGTACAAGAAGGGTTCCAAGCAGAGACCAACAGAATTTCAAGGAAGCAGTATGCAATTAAACCCCCTCAGACTCGTTCAAGTAGCCGGCAAAATGGAACCATTCAGAAACGACAAAGAAAACCCCCCCAAGTATTTATACAGGAGTCCTTAATGTCAGAAAGGGGATGACAGGTTATGTTCAGATAAGATGAATGTTTATTTGGATCTATAAATAAACTTCTCTCGTGGTCCTTTGCCAAAAAATAGAACCTACAAGTGAACACCTACACCTGCCTCAAGAGACCTAACGAGCCCCTGGCAGCCACCGGCATCAAAGCGCAGTGGATGTTTCTAATCCAGGCTAAGGAGAACAATATCACCTTTTGTTCTCTCCAGTTTGTTTCCTCTGCAGTCCTAGTTGCTTCTTATGATTTTTACAGTCTCTATATCTTCTCGGGCAGCGCTGAGTCTGACGACCGGGATACGAGAGTCCTTCCCTGCCCTACGGAGAGAACCAGGAAAAAAAGTTCAAAAAAGAACAGGGCAGTTTGAAGTTAATACCTCCGACGAGAAGCAGCACCCGACAAACAGAGCAACGGTGAACAAAGCGTGACACCTCCCTGGGGACAGAAGACTTACAAACTCTCCGGGATTTACAATTCTAGTAACCAAGCCCTTCAGCACAGCAGCCAAGTGTCCCATTAGGTGGTGCTGCACCAAAGCACGATCCGAGAGGTTCCAAAGAGTGAAATGCACGTTACTGTCCAAAGATGTAAAATCTTGCAAAATAACAAAACTACAATAGATCTAAACTACAGGGCAAGAGTACAAGTGTTAGCTTGAGGAGCTGGAACCATCCAGGTGAGCAACTGCTAACCGGATCCTCAACAGACTTTGAGGAACCCTTCAGGATACAGAAGGGTTTTCCCCAGAAATTGCACAGGCCGAGTTTTGATAGAAGTGCACTTGCCAGATGCTCAGAAACGTCACCCATCCTCCTCCGGGTGTCCTGAGAGAGCTGCGAATGGCTCTCACCTGGTTTGAGCTGGTTCTGTAAGGGCTCAGGCTGAATTTCACCAGATGCAACCAAACTGGGCAACACCCAGTGGGACAGAAGGAACCCAAAGCTTGTTTTACCCAAAGCTTGGGTAAGCAGAGCTCCAGCAAATACTGAGGAAACGGACAGAACGGGGTAACAAATAATAAACATACCTTTTTTTTTTTTTTTTTTTTTTTTCTTTTCAGATGAGCAAAACAATTAAGGAGAAGGTGAAAACCTCACCATGACTGAACATTTCATCACCTGTAAGCTGACCATCCTTAGCATAGAGGACTCCAAATTTAAAATTCACCGATCCCAGGAAAATAAAACCAAATATTATTTGGTAAACAGTCAAACAGAAGACATAAAAATTTGTTTCCTCTAATCTTTGCATACATCCTACACGTTAGAACATACATTTTATACCATCTCCTACTACACAATAATTTACCTTTAAACTTTGATAGTATAGCATAAAATCATTAACTTAGACGGGTGATCAATTATTATTAAATTGGTGCTTCAAGTTATTTTTGCTGTCAGGTTCAAAAAAACATGACTTCTTTTTACTGTAACGAGCAATTGATTTAGAAGTCATCAAAAGCCCATCCAAATACAAAGCCGTATTCACCGGACGGGTCTGTGAGCAAGAAGTAGTTAGGCTTGTACTCACCTCTTGCCCTTCAAGAACCAATAAATCCTGTCAACAAAAACAGCATCTTTAGCCCCCTCCTATTAAAGATTCTACAAGGATGATGGTTTTATTGGTGTTTAGAAGTTTGGATTTGAAATGGCCAGTTCAATGGATAAAGAGACAGTTTAAGTAGTATTAGATTATTATTATTATTCTTATTAGCTACTGGAAGAAACAAACCAGTAGGATCTATACTTAATTACTTCTATTTCCAGGAAATCATAAAGAAAAAGAACCAAACCAAAAAAAGTCACTTCCTACCTTTTGTATCTCAGGATGAAAAATGTCTCTTGGGCTCTTCTCCAGTTTCTCCAGACTCCTGGCACTGAAATGCAAATGAACGAGTGCTTTATAGGAGGGCAAGTGCACATTCCAACCCCGAACCCCCAACCGATGGCAGTTACAGCGCTTACAAAATGAATCCTTCCCAGAGCCTCTGGGAAATGGAACGGTTTGTGCAACTGCCATTTCTTCCCCAAAATACTAACTCCCAACACTTCCTAAACTGAGTTTGCATTTTAAAAACAGAAATTAGGGAGACTCAGGGTGGAGATCAGGTTGAAATTGATTTCCTTCTAAAGCACAGGGGCTCTGTTCCATCACCCTTCACTTTGGCTCCACACGGAATCACAGGGAGCATTTTAGGAGGGCTCAAGAACCAATTCTATTTCTCTCTTTTTTCTAGTGCTCTCTCTTCCTAAATAATTCAAGGCAAGTCAAATGAAAAAGGACAAGTTCAGCAGCAAATTCACACTTTTTCCCTTCGTCTGCTCAAGAACAGGCTTTAAAACCACTTCTTGCTGCCTTCAACGGTCAAGACTTGCAAAACGGTTTCGCAAGTTTGATAGGTTTATCATAAAAACCACAGAACGCAAGCTCTGAATGACAGGAAAAGGTACACAGGCAAATATCTCAGCTGATGGTGGCTTATTTGTAAACACAGACCTTAACGGAGATTGCACGGAGAATGTTTCAGTGGGACTCGAAGGGAAAAATATTTTCTGAGTACCCTGTAAACAAGAAAAGCTAGGATATATTACAGGACATACCCACGTGTTCTGCATATTCAAATAGGATTATCAATAAAAACATTTAAGAAGGAAGAAAACCAAGGTAATTTTACTCAGCTATATTTACTGCCGATTTAGAGGAAAAAAAACAAAAAAAAAAAGTGAACCAGAAACGCCTACAGTAGAACTTTAAAACAATTGCTTGGATAAAAGCAGCTCATGGAACATGAAGTAGAAAAAAAGCGAAACCAGTATCAGACCTGCCTATTTTCTTACTATTGCACAAGAAAATCCGACAAGCGGTAGAAAGTCACTGCCTAAAACCGATCCTAGGATGTAACCGAGAACAATGGAGGCATTTGCTAATCTAAACGGAAACCTTTTCCGGACCCTAGTGTCAAATCACACGTTTTGTCTCTCAGCAGCTCGAGGCTGGAGAGCATTTCCCCTGGGGGTCGGGAGGGCAGGGGCACAAGGGGCTGAGTTTGCCGATCGCACCTGTGCCATCAGAAGGATCCAGCCCGGCGCTCCTTGCGCTCGCCATTCTCCGGGCCATCGCTGTGTTTTACTGCTCAGCGATGCCGCTCCATCTGTTTGCGTGGAAGGAAGAGCCACGAGCACTGAGGCACTCAGCAGCCGTGTCATGCCAGCGATGTCGAGCGCTCTCTGCTCGCAAGGCTGAGCACGCCGCGGAGCCGCCTCCGCAGCCGCTCGTCCGCCCCCGCCCGCAGCAGCGGCAGCGGCCCGAGGGAGACGGCTGCAGCTCGGCGGCTCCCGCGCCTCCGCCAGCCCGAGGGCAGCCGCCGCACAGTGACCGCGGCAGCGCCCGGCGCCGCTCGCCCGGGGCGGCTCCTGCAGCTCCCGGCCCGCGGCAGCAAAGCACCGCCTGGCGCTCCGCCATCGGCGGGCGGCAGCGCGCCCCGCCCGAGCTCAGCCCCCGCCACCGGGACCGCTGAGCGAGGCCGAGGCACCGGGCGGACGCCCCTTCCGCGCCGCTCGGCTCCGTGCGGGCGGCCGGACGGAGGCTTCGCCCCTCCGGCGTCGCTGCCGCGGCTCCGTCCCGCGTGGGACAGGCGCCGGGAGCTCCCCGCGCCCAGCCCGCTCCCCCGGCACGCGGCCGCCTCGGCCCGCCAGCCATTCATATGGCGCGTCGGCCGTTGCGTCAGACGCCGCGCTTTACGGCCGCAGGGCCTGCCGGGAGTTGGAGTCTCGGACTGACAGCCACCGCTCCGTTCTCCGCCACCGGGAGCGGCGCTCCCGCCAGGGGATCAAACGGCTCCTTCGCTCCTGGGCGCGGAAGCACCTTAGGCAGCACCGCCCCTCCCGAATGTCCTTTCTTTTCCACTCCTAATCTTTTTTCTTTTTTTCACTCTGTTTTTCACCCCCTTTTCCACTTTCGCGCTTTCTTTTTCACTCTCACCCTTTTCCTTTTTCATTTTTTTTCTTCCTTTCTCTTCCTCCTTTTTTTTTTCTTCCTTTCCTTTTTCCTTTTCTTTCTTTCTGTCTGTCTTTCTCTATTTCTTTCTTTCTCTCGCTCTCTTCCTGTCTCTCTCTTTCTTTCTTTCTGTCTGTCTTTCTCTATTTCTTTCTCTCTCTCTTTCTTTCTTTCTCTCGCTCTCTTCCTTTCTCTCTATTTCTTTCTTTCTGTCTCTCTTTCTGTCTCTCTTTCTTTCTTTCTCTCTGTCTCTCTGTCTCTCTCCCTTTCTCTCTGTCTCTGTCTCTCTTTCTTTCTTTCTCTCTTTCTCTCTCTCTCTTTCTTTCTTTCTGTCTGTCTCTCTGTCTCTCTTTCTTTCTTTCTCTCTTTCTCTCTCTCTCTCTTTCGTTCTCACTGTCTCTCTTTCTGTCTCTCTCTCTGTCTCTCTTTCTTTCTCTCTTTCTTTCTCTCTCTTTCTTTCGTTCTCACTGTCTCTCTTTCTGTCTCTCTCTCTCTGTCTCTCTTTCTTTCTCTCTCTTTCTTTCGTTCTCACTGTCTCTCTTTCTGTCTCTCTCTCTCTCTGTCTCTCTTTCTTTCTCTCTCTTTCTTTCGTTCTCACTGTCTCTCTTTCTGTCTCTCTCTCTCTCTGTCTCTCTTTCTTTCTTTCTCTCTTTCTCTCTCTCTCTTTCTTTCGTTCTCACTGTCTCTCTCTCTCTGTCTCTCTTTCTTCCTCTCTTTCTCTCTCTCTCTTTCTTCCTCTCTTTCTCTCTCTCTCTTTCTTTCGTTCTCACTGTCTCTCTTTCTGTCTCTCTCTCTGTCTCTCTTTCTTCCTCTCTTTCTCTCTCTCGCTTTCGTTCTCACTGTCTCTCTTTCTGTCTCTCTCTCTCTGTGTCTCTTTCTTTCCTTCTCTCTTTCTCTCTCTCTCTTTCGTTCTCACTGTCTCTCTTTCTGTCTCTCTCTCTCTGTGTCTCTTTCTTTCCTTCTCTCTTTCTCTCTCTCTCTTTCGTTCTCACTGTCTCTCTTTCTGTCTCTCTCTCTCTGTCTCTCTTTCTTTCCTTCTCTCTTTCTCTCTCTCTCTTTCGTTCTCACTGTCTCTCTTTCTGTCTCTCTCTCTCTGTGTCTCTTTCTTTCCTTCTCTCTTTCTCTCTCTCTCTTTCGTTCTCACTGTCTCTCTTTCTGTCTCTCTCTCTCTGTCTCTCTTTCTTTCTTTCTCTCTTTCTCTCTCTCTCTTTCGTTCTCACTGTCTCTCTTTCTGTCTCTCTCTCTCTGTCTCTCTTTCTTTCTCTCTTTCTCTCTCTCTCTTTCGTTCTCACTGTCTCTCTTTCTGTCTCTCTCTCTCTGTCTCTCTTTCTTTCTCTCTCTTTCTTTCGTTCTCACTGTCTCTCTTTCTGTCTCTCTCTCTCTCTGTCTCTCTTTCTTTCTTTCTTTCTCTCTTTCTCTCTCTCTCTTTCGTTCTCACTGTCTCTCTTTCTGTCTCTCTCTCTGTCTCTCTTTCTTCCTCTCTTTCTCTCTCTCTCTTTCGTTCTCACTGTCTCTCTTTCTGTCTCTCTCTCTCTGTCTCTCTTTCTTTCCTTCTCTCTTTCTCTCTCTCTCTTTCGTTCTCACTGTCTCTCTTTCTGTCTCTCTCTCTCTGTGTCTCTTTCTTTCCTTCTCTCTTTCTCTCTCTCTCTTTCGTTCTCACTGTCTCTCTTTCTGTCTCTCTCTCTCTGTGTCTCTTTCTTTCCTTCTCTCTTTCTCTCTCTCTCTTTCGTTCTCACTGTCTCTCTTTCTGTCTCTCTCTCTCTGTGTCTCTTTCTTTCCTTCTCTCTTTCTCTCTCTCTCTTTCGTTCTCACTGTCTCTCTTTCTGTCTCTCTCTCTCTGTCTCTCTTTCTTTCCTTCTCTCTTTCTCTCTCTCTCTTTCGTTCTCACTGTCTCTCTTTCTGTCTCTCTCTCTCTGTGTCTCTTTCTTTCCTTCTCTCTTTCTCTCTCTCTCTTTCGTTCTCACTGTCTCTCTTTCTGTCTCTCTCTCTCTGTGTCTCTTTCTTTCCTTCTCTCTTTCTCTCTCTCTCTTTCGTTCTCACTGTCTCTCTTTCTGTCTCTCTCTCTCTGTCTCTCTTTCTTTCCTTCTCTCTTTCTCTCTCTCTCTTTCGTTCTCACTGTCTCTCTTTCTGTCTCTCTCTCTCTGTCTCTCTTTCTTTCCTTCTCTCTTTCTCTCTCTCTCTTTCGTTCTCACTGTCTCTCTTTCTGTCTCTCTCTCTCTGTGTCTCTTTCTTTCCTTCTCTCTTTCTCTCTCTCTCTTTCGTTCTCACTGTCTCTCTTTCTGTCTCTCTCTCTCTGTGTCTCTTTCTTTCCTTCTCTCTTTCTCTCTCTCTCTTTCGTTCTCACTGTCTCTCTTTCTGTCTCTCTCTCTGTGTCTCTTTCTTTCCTTCTCTCTTTCTCTCTCTCTCTTTCATTCTCACTGTCTCTCTTTCTGTCTCTCTCTCTCTGTGTCTCTTTCTTTCTTTCTCTCTTTCTCTCTCTCTCTTTCGTTCTCACTGTCTCTCTTTCTGTCTCTCTCTCTCTGTCTCTCTTTCTTTCTCTCTTTCTCTCTCTCTCTTTCGTTCTCACTGTCTCTCTTTCTGTCTCTCTCTCTGTCTCTCTTTCTTTCTTTCTCTCTTTCTCTCTCTCTCTTTCGTTCTCACTGTCTCTCTTTCTGTCTCTCTCTCTCTGTCTCTCTTTCTTTCTCTCTTTCTCTCTCTCTCTTTCGTTCTCACTGTCTCTCTTTCTGTCTCTCTCTCTCTGTCTCTCTTTCTTTCTCTCTTTCTCTCTTTCTCTTTCTTTCGTTCTCACTGTCTCTCTGTCTCTCTCTCTCTGTCTCTCTTTCTTTCTTTCTCTCTCTCTCTCTTTCTGTCTCTCTCTCTCTCTGTCTCTCTTTCTTTCTTTCTTTCTCTCTGTCTCTCTCTTTCTTTCTCTCTGTCTCTCTCTGTCTCTCTTTCTTTCTTTCTCTCTCTCTTTCTTTCTTTCTCTCTGTCTCGCTTTCTGTCTCTCTCTCTCTCTTTCTTTCTCTCTCTCTCTTTCTTTCTTTCTCTCTGTCTCTTTCTTTCCTTCTTTCTTTCCTTCTTTCTTTCTCTCTTTCTCTCTTTCTCTCTCTCTCTTTCTTTCTTTCTCTCTTTCTTTCCCTGTATTTCTAATCTGGGATTTCCATTCTGGCTTTAGGATAAAAAAGCAGCAGTAGAAACGTTCAGGCTACCGGGGAGTGCAAAAAACCCCAAAACGGTAATGATTTTAGGAAAACTATTTCCTCCATGGGAGCCTGAAATTTTCTACAGCTGCAGGTGACATCGAGCTTTTATTTCTTCTTCTAGATAGTTTATACTTAATACTCTATTTATACAGCGCCCCCTGCCGTCTTCATGGGCGCACTGCAGGCACAGCGCCCTTTGCCGCCTGCATGGGCGCACTGCCGGCACAGCGCCCCCTGCCGTCTGCATGGGCGAACTGCAGGCAGAGTGCCGCCGAATGACGTCACCTCGTCGACACGGCGCCCCGCCCCGGCCCCGCCCCCAGCGCCCCTTGGAAAGACCCCAAGGCGTAGCCGTTTTGCCAGCTGCCTGATCAAAATGCCGACACCCACCTCGAGCCCTAGAAACGATTTCCCGCGACGCCGAACCCTGCAGGCGAATCGGAATGCCATCATCGCAATTGAAACGCCACAGAAAAGCTCGTCGGGGCCGCGCCGGCATCGGTGTTCCGTGCAGGCATTCCGGATAGACACACCGCCGGGGGCCCTCCGTTCTTCCGCCCTTTTGAGAAGGTCAAACAAACTCCGCCACGCGCCACGCCCAAGAGGGCTGCCTGGCGGCGGCGCCGGGCTGCAGTACCGCGCTCTGCCCACAAGGCGGCAGCACTGCCGCCCACCCCAGCCGGGGGCGCCGCGCGCCTTGGGCCTGCGGGCGGCCAAGGCGGCAAAAAGGAACAGGGGCGATCCCCCCCAGAAGCTGCTCTGAAATAAATGCCCCAAAACAACCAGGAAGAAGAAAAAAATCCTCCTGCCTCTAACCTAATAGGATAAAAAAAAAAAAAAACCAAAAACACCAAACCAAACCCAAACCCAACAATTTCTTTTAAAAAATACGTAAATATTTTTTAAAATAGTTTTTCATATTAATATTCACCTTTCTATTTATAATGCGTATTGATGTATATTTATACATTTCTATTTATAAATAAATTTCTATTCTATATTACATCTCTCCCTAGTACTTAAATTTATTTCTCTATTTTTATACATATTTTTACATAGTAAGTATATATTTGTTAGGATTTTTGCTTCTGTAACGTTTACATTATTTAAAATAATTCCCCTGCCCCTACCCGGATAAAAGCCAAAAAGAACCCCCTTTAATTTCGACTGCATTTAAATTTGTAAAAAAATTATTTTTTTTTCATCTTTATATCCACATTTATATTTCAAATGTATATTGATGTGTAATGTTTATTTTTACATTTATAATTTCCGATTTTTTATAAGTTTATATTCTATTTTACATCTGTTCCTATTTCTTCTATTTATTGACATCTTTTTATTCCTATCTTTCTATATTTCATCTATATTTCTGTGTTAGGATTTTTACTTCTGTAACTCTTCCATTATTTAAAATAAAACCCCTGCCTCTACCCAAATTCAAGCCAAAAAGAACCCCTTTCTTTTCAACTCTATTTCAATCTTTTTTAAAATTGTATCTTTCAGGTTCATGTTCACATTGACATTTAAACTGTATATCAATGTATACTCTTATTTGTATTCTATATTACATCCCTTCCTATTATTTCTATTTCCTTAGGTTTTATATTTATATCTTGATTATCTATCTCAATATTTAGAAACAGGTAAGAGTAATATCTATGTTCATATTATTTCAAATAAAAACCCTGCCTCTAACCCAAGAAGAGCCCAAAAAACCCCAACCCTTTCTTTTAGACAATATTTGAATAGATTTTACCCCTAGGTTTTCCTATTGATAGTCACATTTCTATTTATAATGTGTATTGCTTACTGATCCATTTCTCTTTATCAATGTCAATTTATAAATCAATTGATATTCTATATTCCATCTATTCCGAGGACTTATTTCTATATTTTTATACGTATTTTGATTCATTGATTATCTATTTCTGCCTTCAGATTTTCACTTCTGGAACACTTGTGTTATTTCAAATAAAACCCCTGCCTCTACTCAAACAAAAGCCAAAAAATTCCCTTTCTTTCCAACTATATTTACATCTTCTTCTATTTCTATTCCCATTTCTCATTTATATTGCCACATAAGGTCATTTCTATTCTATACTACAACTCTTCATATTACTGACATAGATTTAGATTTCAATTTCTATCCATAGTTTCGTCATTTCTCTTTCTAGACTTATGATAGATTTCTATCTTAAGATTCACATTTCTATAATACTTCTATTCTTTCAAATAAAACCCCTGCCTCTAACCAAACAAAAACCAAAGACACCCCTTTATCTAAACCATATTTAAAACTCTAAAAATCATCTCATTTTTCATCATTCTCTTCACATTTACTTTTATAATTTTTATTTATTACATTTGTAGGTATTATACATACTAGAGAGAATACCTTTTAATAGAATAATAGATATATAGTATTTTTATATCCTAGATATTCTTTTACTTCTATTTCTTTATATTCAATATTTAGAGAGATCGGTATACGCGTTATATATTTGGAGATCTGGATTTTTATTTTTATATTATTTCTATCTAGAAAAAAAACCCCAGCCTATAACCTAATAAAAAAAATCCCAAAAAATCCCCAATTCCTTTTAACTCTATCTAAATATTTTTATATTTACAACCGATCTTTATATATCTTTGTATACATATATAATAGACTATCGTTTCTATAGATTAGCATCTGTTACAATAATATACTATATAGTATAGTTTTATGTGTTTATCTATTTGTTTTCTATATTTATGTTTACCACTATCATTTTATATTTGTTTTTATATTGATATTTATTTCTACTTTAATTAATCTATATATTAGACCGTATCAATTCATTAACCCAACGCATCAGAACCACACAAATACCGCGCCTTCGGCAGCACCGGTACGCAGCCCACGCTCATCCCATCGCAGCGTATCCAAACCAAACCTATTTCTAGGACTAACAGAACAAAGACCCCACAACATTTAACCCTAAGAAAAACTCAAATCAACCGAACTGTCAAGACATTTGAAATCCCACTATAACTAGCCCAAAAGCTCCGTACATTCTCATCATAAACTTCCTCCTCAACCAATGGCTCAAAACCCCAAAAAACTCAGATACACATGGAAAATGACAGAACTGCTAGTCAAAACAAACACCCGTGAAAAATTAAATCCAACCAACTCACTAAACTCAAAACCCTACAACTGACCCTAAACATTACTAAAAAAAGCCCCCAAAGCTCTACCTTGAGGCTAACTCACAAATAATAACCAATCATCTAGAAAGGTTATCTTCCAAATTTTAAAACAACTCATTAAAAGCATGAAAATAAAAAAAATCGAAACTATTAAAATACTAAGAAATATCACTACCCAAATTGAAAGACACATTGCCTCTAGAAACCCACCGTCTACAAACGCCCCTGTCCCCCAAAAGAAAACCAGAAACAAAACAGCAAAGCAGAAAGAAATCGGAACTTAGGAACGCTAAAACCAGAACGTTCAAGAAGTTCCACCATATCCCTGATCGTACACCGACTACAAACAACGTGAAACGATACAAACAATTCTTAAAGACCGCCTTAAAACCACTACATTAAAAACCCTTTCAACAATTCAAAACTGCATTGAACAAAAGCCATCTCATAAATTAACACCCAAAACTCCAGCAGCCCAGCTGGCCCTACCAAATCTCTCTGTTGATACACACAGTAAACAAAACCAAAATCCCAGGAATACCTGTCAGAAGTCTAGGAAAGAAACCTCTTGAAATTTATCCTACCTCAAATACAAACCAACCCGTCCAGAAAGTTAGCTTCACTCAAAAAAACTATTTACACAGAGGTAATAAGACCAAGAAATAAAACAACACACCATATAACGAACCACCAACGAATACAACAGCGAAGGAAAAAAAAAAACCACTTTTTTTTCTTTTTTTTTTATTTCAACTAGCTTCCTTTATTAGCTAGAACCAAAGATTTTGCCAGGGCTGTAACAACAACAACAACTTCTTTTTCTTCTTCTCCTTCTGAAATGTCCCTTCTCCTTCCCAAATTCCTTACAACTTCTGCGTTTGAATCCAAGCCAAAAGCAAAATTCGTGCACTTGTGAGTCCGGTGCTCCTGTCAGATTCTCTGTCTCCCTCCACATCTTCTTACACTTTCAGTCTGAACGCTGTCCTGCCCTGATGAGTTTGACAGAAGAATTGGCACATGTTAAGAGAGCATTTCCCTCCCTCCCTCCCCAGAGCTGGTTTCCTTAGCGCATTTCAATCGATCCCAAGCCCGCAATGATGCGCGCTCTGCCGGAAAGGGGAAACACGTGCTAGTGAACAGCAGCTCAGAAACAATTCTTTTCTAATGTTACCTGCTCTACTTGACTGCTCGCTAACACAAGTCTCATTTTACCATTGCAGGGAGAAGGCTGTAGGAAAATGTCTGATGAGCAGCCACAAAAGGCCTCACTCCCTGCTACACAGCCTGCAACAACCTCGGCAGAGCGGAGCAGCCAAATCACCGCGCTCTCCTTGCCGTGGGCAAGGGTAGAAGATGACTGGGGGAGGCACATAAAAAGAAGGGAAACGCTCCTATAAATGCACAGCCATTTGCTTTCAGAAGCCCAGAGGTCAGGATCTTCTCTAGGAAGCCAGACGTGACATGATATTTCTAAGATTTTCTTCTTCATCGAAGGAAATGTACGTACATACCCACTCTTACAAACGTACCTACGGTTCTGGGGTTTTTTTTCTTCTGAAGCTCCAAGAATGATTTCCCACCTTGATTCATTCAGAAGAAACGGCCCCTGTGACTCAGGTCAGAAGGGCGGCCTGCGTTTTTGATCACGACAGCTTTTGGCTTTACCCTGTGAGCAGGAGCAGCCAGAGCTGAGGCTCAGCAGAGGCTGACCCCGGCCAGCCCCTTCCTCCCTTCCCTGTGTGTCACAATGACTTCCAGGCAGAAGGATGCAAAGCAGGTTTGTGTCTTTTCTCTTCAGTGCCAAGAGGTAAAAGATGTAGGCTTTGAAATAACTAATGACCCTCTCTTGGAACTCTCCCAAGGACAGTTTGAAAGCAAAGACAGAAGATTGCTGCTAAATCCATATGGGATAAGGATGAGAGCAGCAAGGATCCGAGGCCAGCAGCGTTGCCAGGCAGTGTCACGTCCCTGCCACCTTGTGACAAGGCACACAGCTGCAAAGCCCCAAAGCCTGCAAGCCCTGGAGCTGCCGCACGGATGGACCTGGTTCCCTTCCCAGGTGCCCAGAGGGACACCCGAGGGCAGGTGTCGTCCCCCGCCCCCCGAGGGCGCACCCAGAGCCCCGGGCAGGGACGGAGTCACTGACGGCTCTCTGGGGACGAGACCCTCCCTGCAGGTGACACCGGCTTGTCCTCTCCCTGTGGCACAGGGACCTCCAGGCTCTATGACCAGCCTCATTTTGTCAGCATCCAGGTGCTGTGCTAGAGCCAGAGGGGTCAAGGCTTTCCAGAACCATAGGATCCGTAGGATCCTTGCGGTTGGAAAAGCCTTCTAAGGACATCGAGCCCAGCTGCTGCCCCCCCAAATCAGGTCCCTAAACACCACATCTTGACATCCTTGACATGTCTCCAGGCATGGGGACTTCCCTGGGCTCCTATGCCTGAGCACCCTTTCAGTGAAGAAATTTTCCCTCCAATCCAATCTAAGCCTTCCCTGCTGCAAGTTGAGGCCATTTCCTTTGGCCGTGTCACTTCTTACCTGGGAGACCTCGGTACTTCAACCTTACCTGCTCCTTCCCTAGGCGGTCTCTGGCTTGGCCGGAGGAGAGGAGGAACACTCCCACCACAGGAATGGCAGCTCAGGAGGTCCCACACCAAGGCCAGGGGGAGCAGCCGTCCTCGCCAGAGCTCGCACGTCCCTTCTTCTCAGAGATTGGCTCTGCTTTTCTTCCTGGGCAGATCTCTGCTGAGTGCTTCACAATTGCCTGTTTGGAGGAGGGGGGGAAAAGAGGTTAGCCAAGTTTTTTATCCAGACTTAGCTGCTGGCTTTGCCTCCTCCTGACTTCCTTCTGCTAAGAAAACAGCTGCCTTTGGACTTCTAGGGGCAACTTGCACGTCATGCCTGAAAAGGAACTACAGAAAAGCGCCTCATTTATAAAGCCTCAGCCAAGAAGACAGACAGCCATGGCAGGCACCAGGCCAGCTCTGCTCCTCCTTCAAGTTGTTCCCAAAGCTGCTGGAAGAACTGAAGGCTACTTTGGCCTTCCATTGCTCGGCTTGTCCCGAGAAAGAGCTTTGAGTGTTGTTACCCCTCCAGAAAGGAAGGGCCTTTCTGTCTCACACGCTCGGTGACACAAGGCTACGCAGCCTCTGCTCCAGGTGGGAAGGGCTTCCTTCCTCCTCTGGCACCCGGCTGGCACAGGGCACAGGTTGCTCAGAGGTCCTGGGGCTGCCCCATCGCTGCAAGTGTTCAAGGCCCGTCGGTGCTCTGCGATGAGGCTCTGAGCAAGCTGCTCGATGGAAGCACGTCCCTGCCCACGGCGGCAGCAGCCTTGGAATGAGGTGATCTTTAGAGCCCCTTGCAACCTGAATTCTTCCATGATTCTGGGAACTGAAAAAAGCGGGGAAAGAAATCTGTAAAGGTCACTAAATGCATCAAAGCACATCCCCAAGGATCCAATCCTCAGCAGCCCATGCAAGGCAAGGTCAGAGCTCTCTGCCCACCGAGGACACGGCAAGCAGCACGGACCTTTCTCCCACTCTCCAGCACGGAGAAGTGGGAAGCCAGAGGGAGTCCGTCTGTTTACAGACACCGGAGGGCGGCGGGACGGGGCGGGGCGGGACGGGGCGGGCGGTCTTACCTTGCAAAGCTGGCGGCAGAAAGGGCGGGCAGCGCCGCCGCCCCGCCGGGATTTTCCGGCCCGCCGTCGCTTCCGCCGCGCGAGAGGCGCGTGCGCGGGCTCGGGGGGGGTGCAGCCCCGTTCCCGTTCCGACAGCGTTCGCCCGCCCCCGCTCGCTGCCCCCGGCCCGCGGAGCGCTGCGACCGCGCCTCCGCCGCCCGCCGAAAGCGGCCCCGCCGGGCCGCGCCCCCCCCCCCGGCCATTCTTCTCAGCCATCGTGTCCCTTTTGCACTCCTGAACGTCTTTCACCCCTCCCGGCCATTTACCGAGCCCGCCCCGCCCGCCCCTCGCTCCCGCCCCGCCCCTCGCTCCCGCCCCTCGCCCTTGCCTCGCTCGGCAGCCGCGCCCTTGCCCCGCCCCCGGCAGCCAGCGGCGAGGGGCAGGGCGCTGGCTCGGGGGGCTGCAGTACCGGGCTCTGGCCACAGGGCGGCAGACTCCCGGGTCCGCGATATCCCCGCCCTTTTGGCCGCCATTTTCAGAAGGTCAAACAAACTCCCGCGACAGTGGTGACGCGCCACTCCCAACATGGCGGCCAAGAGAGGACCCCCCCCCCCCCCCCCTCGGGCGAGAGAGGCGGTTACTCACATGCCGGTCAGAAACACGCCAAAATACGCCCGCCCGCGGCGCCGCTGACCACACAGCCCGTGTCGGGCACACCTAAAACGCCACAAAAATCCCGCCGGGGCTGCGCCGGCGTCGGTGTTCCGTGCAGGCAGTCCGCATAGACACACCGGGGTCCTCCGCTTTCCCGCCCTTTTCGCCGCCATTTTCAGAAGGTCAAACAAACTCCCGCGACAGTGGTGACGCGCCACTCCCAACATGGCAGCCAAGAGAGGACCCCCCTCGGGCGAGAGAGGCGGTTACTCACATGCCGGTCAGAAACACGCCAAAATACGCCCGCCCGCGGCGCCTCTGACCACACAGCCCGTGTCGGGCACACCTGAAACGCAAGAGAAAATCCCGCCGGGGCCGCGCCGGCGTCGGTGTTCCGTGCAGGCAGTCCGCATAGACACACCGGGGTCCTCCGCTTTCCCGCCCTTTTCGCCGCCATTTTCAGAAGGTCAAACAAACTCCCGCGACAGTGGTGACACGCCACTCCCAACATGGCGGCCAAGAGAGGACCCCTCGGGCGAGAGAGGCGGTTACTCACATGCCGGTCAGAAACACGCCAAAATACGCCCGCCCGCGGCGCCGCTGACCCCACAGCCCGTGTCGGGTACACCTAAAACGCCACAAAAATCCCGCCGGGGCTGCGCCGGCGTCCGTGTTCCGTGCAGGCAGTCCGCATAGACACACCGGGGTCCTCCGCTTTCCCGCCCTTTTCGCCGCCATTTTCAGAAGGTCAAACAAACTCCGCCACGCGCCACGCTCAAGAGGGCTGCCTGGCGGCGGCGCCGGGCTGCAGTACCGCGCTCTGCCCACAAGGCGGCAGCACTGCCGCCCACCCCAGCCGGGGGCGCCGCGCGCCTTGCGCCTGCGGGCGGCCAAGGCGGCAAAAAAGAACAGGGGCCATCCCCCCCAAAAACTCCTCGAAAAATAAATGCCAAAAACCTGCCTCTTACCAAACAAGAACCAAATAAGCCCCCTTTCTTTCATGCCTTCTTGAAATAAATTTGATAGTTCTAGTTTTTCTAGTTCTATTCACACCCATATTTAGACCGGACAGTGATGTGTTACGTCGTTTATACCATCTATTATGCCTATTCCTATTATCTGTATTTATTCATACTTTGTGGTTGTAGCAATGTCATTATATATTGATTGTATATGTCTAGACTTCCATTTAGATTTCTATCATACTTTTATTCTTCCAAAAAAAATCCCATCTCTAACCAAACAAATACCAAAAAACCCTTCTTTTCAACTCTATTGAAATAGTTTTATATTTAGAGCTTGCATAATTATATTCACTTTTATAGTCACCGTTTATACTGTTGCATTCCATTCATCATTACATAGCACATATCTATTATTCACATCATATAGATAAATCATTATTTTTATCATGTACCAAATCTACTGCTACAACTTCTTTTTTCTAATATTTTCAATTTTTATATCCATCTTGATGTATTCATGAGATCTTTTTACAAGTAGATTTCTACCTTTCTATCATTTGTATTTGTAGTTTTTATAATAAAACCCCTGCTTTTGCCAAGTAAAAAACAAAACCATCCTTTCTTTTAAACTACTTTTAATAATGTTGTTGTATTTACAGTTACCATATCTATAATGTTTTACATATTATATCATAGCGATGTACTAGATTTATAGCTGTTTCCTATAATATACCATCATAAGATATATACGGTATCGCTTGTATTACGTGTTGTATGGATTTATGTCACTTTACATTTACAACCCTTTAGTAATTTGATATATATATATATCTGCATAGATTCGCAACACATTTCTAGATTTAAAATTTCCTTTGAGCTGTGTTTATATTTAGCATCTCTATTGATATATCTATCAACATACGCAATGATCTTTGAAAAATACAATATCTTATTGGAATAGATCATGACTTAAGTTACCTGTTAAATTTTAAATAGAGATCGAATAGATCAAAAAAAAAGTTTATTCCCATTTCTACACATCTACTCGTTTTGTTTAAAGATAGCTATCCTTAGAATTTTACATTTAAAATCCAATTCCTAAATGCAATGACAAAACAAACAGCATCGAATTCCCACCAATGTCTTCCAAAACCATCAAGATACCTCCACCAGCCAAACAACTGCCAGCGAAAAAAACACACAACACTCTTTTCACTAACAGTTCTCATCACATCAGAAAAATGGAACCAAACGAAAAGAAAACCCTGGAGAAACACACGCAGCAAATCACAAAAACCTCTAAAAAAACCCAAACCAACTCGCTCAACTCCAATCAGTGCCACTGACCCTGAACGTTATTTTAAAAACTAACCGAAGTTCTACATCTACGCTAACTCAAAGAATAAGCAATACTCTGTCAAAAGAACTTTAGAAAGCGAACTAATGAACGAAATAGAAAAAAACCAAAAAATCTCAACCACTAAAAAATAAGAAAATAACTACCCAAAAAAAAACCCCAAAAAAACCCTACCTAAAAAGACCCACCATATAAATACCCACGTTCCCAAAAATAAAACTGATCAATAACCACCAAATACGTCAAAGGACAACAAGAAACCAAAAGAAAAAAAAAAAAAAAAGAAAAAAAAAAAAAACCAAAAGAAAATACATTTGTAAAACAAAAGTCCCCCAAACCAAAGCAACTTTAATTTACCTCAAAAAAAATATTCCCAACTGAGGAATAAACGCATAGAGCCTCATTCGATCAAAATAAAAATACCACCCAGAAATAAACACAAAGCCGAAAGAGAAACGTAACCATTGACAAGATCTCCCAAAGGATCCGTCACAATAAAACGTACACTACAATCAAGCAAAGAAATAAAAGCCCTGGAAGACGAGAAACACAAACGCAATTAGAGAGATTTTAAAAACCCCGCTGCTATTAGCGACACGACGCCACCTCGAACCCACCGAAACAAACGCTACACGCCCACGCTAATAAAAGCCACGGCGACAGAGTTAAAATCCGAGCCGCTGCTTCACGCAACGACCCGTAGAAACCATTGCACGCCTTTAAAAGCAGAATAGCCCGGCAAAAAAAAATATCCGACTACAGAACTCGATTCAAACCAAACCTTGATCGTCACCACCCGAACCGAGAACCGTACCGGTCAGGAAGAACGCCATAGCCCTTAGCGCACACCCACTGCGACCAGAACAAACCCGTGCGATCGATCCCTACAAAGCCACCTCCGAACCGCGACACCCAAGAACTTGCGGCAGCCCAACCCCGCGCTGCCGGCCCCGGACGGAGCGCGGCTCCCGGCGGCAAAGCGACTCCTCCGGCGGCTGCTCCGGCGCGCAGGGGCGGCGCCGCCCCGGAGACCCCCCCGCCCCCGCCCGCTCCCCCTGCCCGGGGGGCCCCGGCGGCGCCCGAGCCCCGCGCCCGGAGCGGACAGAGCGGCCGGCACCGGCCGGGCCGGCGCAGCAGCGCCCGCGCCGCCTCTGCCGCCCTTGGCCGGCCCGGCGCCAGCTGCCCTCGGCTCCGCACGGCGGCTCGCACCGGCAAAGCGGCTCCGCCGCTGCCGCGCCAAATTCCCCGTGCGCCTCGGCACCCGCCCGGCCCGGGCCGGCAGCGCTCCCGAGCGGCAACGCTCCGGCCCGGGCCGCGGCCACAAGAAGCGCCCTCAAATGCAGCGGCACAGCCCGACTGCAGCCCTGCAAACGCCGCCAGAGCTGCGGCTTCCCGCAACTCAACCCCGAAACTGACGCCGCGGGCGGCGCTCACCTCGCTTCAACAAGGGCAAAGAAATGGCTTCTCCCCTTCAAGTTCATCCCCTAGGAGAGCAGAAAAGAAGGGGCTTTCCTCCAATGAAATCCTTCAAACCATGTGCAAAGGGGGATTTTGACCTCCATTCAAACCCTTGCAAAGGAGGGACACCAGCGCTGTCCCCTCCATTTAAACCTTAGGATGATGAAAATGGGCTGGCTACCTTCAAATCAAAGCCATCCGATGACAACAATACTTTGCCCATTCCCGTTCAAATGGAACGCAGGGATTCCCTGTCACCCCTGGGATACCCCTAACAGCCGGGAAAAGGCAGCTTTTCCTTCAACCGACATCCTTGGAACCGCAAGCGAAAGCGGATCCCCCCCAGTTCCAACACAGACAAGATTAGGAGAGTAGCTGCTTGCCTCTCCTTCATTTCTTTTGTCTTCACAAGCTCCCTTTTTGTTCCTGGGGAAGCGGGGAGGGGGGACTGCCAAGATCCAATTGAAAAGGGAAAGGACCAAAGTCCCCGCTCCAAATCCACACGCGCTCACCCGTTCGGCTGCTGCTTCCCGGCACAAAGATTCGTCCCTCGGCACCTCCTTGAAGCGATGCTCCGCGGATCCAAGCGCGTATCCAGGTGTTCGCCCAGACGCTGCCAGAAGCTCTCGCAGTCCTTCCATGAGACAGCCCCGGGAGCCCCCCCATGAACCCCTCTACTCAGCAGCTCCATGCAAAAGGCAGCTGAGGCGAAGCCTCCCCCTAAAACAGCCTCGCACCCCCCCCCCCCCGGCAGGAGCCGGCCCCTCATCATCCTCACAGCTCACACCTGGCGCTGATGCCACTCTCCAACAGCGCCTCTCCCCGTCCAGCACACAGCCCGCTTCTCACAGACACAGAGCCAACAGAAATCTGCTCCGGGTGCTGGCTGTTCTTAGTCCGTCTGCTTCCACAATTCAGACACGGACGTGCGCTGATGGCACTGAGGGAAAGCTTTCCAGTGCACAAAACTGTCATTCTGGTAGCCCGCTTTGAGACGCCTTCAGAAAAAGCAGAATCAGCGCCGCCTCCTAAGAGCCCTGCTGAGGAACCCCGCCCTCCTTGGGACACCCCCAATGCAGCAGAGCTCGAAAAACGAGGGCAAAAGTCAAGCTTGGAGTGGAAAAAGACAATAGAAATACAGCAGCCTTTCAAGAAAGCCTTCACACAGTAATAGTGGGAGCCGGTCACGTTTCTTCTTTCCTTGCTCTCTGGAATGACATCAATACGAAGTAAAAAACCCACACGAAACACAAGGCAGAGCTGGGATTTTACACGTCTTCCTTTTGGCTCTCGGGATGACAAGCGCCTCTTCCGGGACTGTGACACGCTTTGGGCGCTGGCAGAGAACGGAGGCAAAAGGTGCCAGAGAGCCCTTTCTATCGCCTTCAGCCCCTGCAGCTGTTCTGAGGGTTCCAGGGCACAGCTCGGTCCGTTCCTAGATCAAAACCTCACGGCAATATCTTCAGAACTACTACCCATCTCCAGTCGGAACCTTCTACATTCCTGTAAACAAATGAGTGCATAGAGAGGGCTTCTCCCCAGCTGAGTTTAGAGACCAATTCCTATTCTTTAGCAATACCTAGAAAACCGAATGCCTTGCCAGGTTTTAGCATCCTACACCCACTCACCCCTCCCTGTGCATTTGGTGGCAGCTTTGGGTCCCTCTGGGGGACGGCACCCAGCGTGACCCCCGCCCCTCGCCCGCCCCCCACCTGCTCCTGCACCGCCGTGGGGCTCCCTCTCCCGGGCACCTTGGGGTGCCCCCAACGGCATCAGAGCCCCGAGTCTTCACCCCGCCTTTCCCTGACCCCCAAAGAAGGCTCCGAACGAATCCGACTGCCCCGGACAGCAGCGCAGCGCTTCCCCCAAGCCCTTCCCACACGTGCATAGCCCCAGCAAGGGATTCTGCTGCAACAAGAAAGGGGGGGCAGCCCCCAGAAGGCTTGAGGTTCCTGCCCAGCCTCGCTGTCACGGGCCAGGGGCAGCGAGAGAGGGAGCGGCACAGACGGCGGGGACGGCCCGGCACGGAGCGGGGGCCGCTCTCAGCGCGATGCCGGCAAAGCCGCAGCTCCGGCGCTGTCGGCCGCGCTGCTTGAGCGGCACGGGGGGATCCGCCGAGAGCCTCCGGCCCCGCGCGGGGACTCCCGCAAGGGCCCAGGGGCGCCGGGCTCCGGCCCTCGGGGCTTTATTCTCCGGCAGCCCGAGCCCCGCGGCTGCGGGGCAAAGAAGGAAAGGGGGCACGGGAAGAGAGGAGCGAGAGCAGGGCACGACAAAGGGCGGCGAGGGAGCTCGGGCTGTGCAGGAAAGCGGCACGGGAAGGGAAAGCCCGGGACGAGGGTACACGGAGGCTGGGCAGAGGAAGGAGACAGGGGGAACAGAAGGGAGTAGCGGGCTAGGGACAGGACAGGAAGGAGCCGGCTTTGCGGGGGGAGAGGGAATGGGGGAAAGGGAGCGAGAGAAGGCGAAGACGGGGAGAAGGAAGGAGGGCTAGAGAGAGGGACAGGCGGGGAAGCCTCCCAGAGCCCCGGCTGCACCCCGAGCCCGGCCCAGCGCCTCGCCCTGCCCGGGATGCTGCGGCGCTCGGCGGAGCTCGGCTCGCTCCGGAGACGCTCGGCTCCAGTCGGCTACTGTCGCCTCAACTCGGCTCTTGGCGCCTGCATTCGCCTCTTCGGCTCCGCTCGCCTCGCCTCGGCTCCCCGACGGCGGGCGGGCAAGCGCCGCCGCCTCCCGTTCAGCTCGCCCGGCTCGGGGCTCTCCCGCTGCCGCGTCCCGCGGGCGGCCCGGCCACGGCGCGGACACGACCGGGAGCGCGGGCTCGGGCAGGAGCTCATTAGGCTGGGAGCGCACTGGCGCTAAGCAGCGCGCACGAGAGCAGCAGGCTCGCTTCGCCTGAGCTCGGCTCGCTTCGCTTCAGGCAGCCTCGGAAGCCTCGCCTCGGTTCGCTCGAGGCCCTCAGGGTCGGCCGCTCTCGCCTTGCTTCGGCCGAGCTCGTGCGATTCCCCCGAAGGCGGCGGCGTTCGGTTGTGTTTTTAGAAATAGCCTCCTCTATCGATTGGATCTCTCTACAGTTAGATTTATATTTCTAGAATACTTCTATTAATCCAAACAAAAACCCCATCTCTAACCAAATAAATACACGAAAACACCTTCTTTTAAACGGTATCGAAATATTTTTATACTTTGTGTAATTATACTCACATTTATATTTATCGTTTCTTTTGATGCAATCTATTAATAATTATCTATAATATCTATAAAATTCTAGACATGTATTTAAAGTATTATCTATATTATGTATCGTATCTACTGCTGCAACTGATTTTTTCTTCTAGTTTTAAACTTTATCTGTATGTATTTATGATATCTTTCTAGACTTAGATTTCTACCTTCATATTCTTTGTATTTATCATTTTTATCATCAAAACCCTGCCTATTGACAAGTTAAAAAAACCGCTTTCTTTAACGATCTAAAAAATATTTTTATACTTATAATTTTCATATTTCTATTTATAATTTGCTCTCTAGTACGTGATAACATACCTGCTCCTGCACCGCAGTGGGGCTCCCTCTCCTGGGCACCTCGGGGTGCCCCCAACGGCATCAGAGCCCCGAGTCTTCACCCCCCCCCCTTTTCCTCTAGTTAGAAACTACACTGGAACTTTTTTCTGGAAACAAAGACATGACCTAAATCCTCTCCCCATGTCCTAGACAGATAGATGTTCAGTTCTTAGTTGACTGGGCAGCAGTTTCTTCAATAGAATGATAAACAATATGGAAAGGTTTTAGCTACAAGCAAATAGGCAAATCTGAACAAGGTCCTGGTGGCCAGCCACTGCAGTTCTTTTGAAGCAATTTTTTAAACAATCAAATACTGATACCACAAAAAATAAAGCAAAAAGCTGACTACTGGCTAAGAAAGAAGGAAAAATTAACTTTTGACGACAACAACAACATTCCAAGGACACAGGCTTTTTTCCAATCTCAGACCTTATTACTACTACCTCTCTTGGGAATTCTCATCGTGGATCCCAAAAGGAATAAATCCCTCAGCGTGTCCTAAAGCACCAAGGAGCTACCTACAAGTGAAGGTGGCTACTTTCAGTGCAGACACAGCTGATGACACAGCAGTAGCACAGTTCCGTGCTGCACAGGGATAGTACTGTCTCCTCTTCTCCAGCAGCTGACTCTCTCCTGCCATGGCTTCTGTAAATGCATCAGAGCACGACCTTAACCACAAACAGGCAAGAAAACACCATCCGAAGTCTTTCATTAAGCAGTACAAGAAGGGTTCCAAGCAGAGACCAACAGAATTTCAAGGAAGCAGTATGCAATTAAACCCCCTCAGATTTGTTCAAGTAGCCGGCAAAATGGAACCATTCAGAAACGACAAAGAAAACCCCCCCAAGTATTTATACAGGAGTCCTTAATGTCAGAAAGGGGATGACAGGTTATGTTCAGATAAGATGAATGTTTATTTGGATCTATAAATAAACTTCTCTCGTGGTCCTTTGCCAAAAAATAGAACCTACAAGTGAACACCTACACCTGCCTCAAGAGACCTAACGAGCCCCTGGCAGCCACCGGCATCAAAGCGCAGTGGATGTTTCTAATCCAGGCTAAGGAGAACAATGTCACCTTTTGTTCTCTCCAGTTTGTTTCCTCTGCAGTCCTAGTTGCTTCTTATGATTTTTACAGTCTCTGTATCTTCTCGGGCAGCGCTGAGTCTGACGACCGGGATACGAGAGTCCTTCCCTGCCCTACGGAGAGAACCAGGAAAAAAAGTTCAAAAAAGAACAGGGCAGTTTGAAGTTAATACCTCCGACGAGAAGCAGCACCCGACAAACAGAGCAACGGTGAACAAAGCGTGACACCTCCCTGGGGACAGAAGACTTACAAACTCTCCGGGATTTACAATTCTAGTAACCAAGCCCTTCAGCACAGCAGCCAAGTGTCCCATTAGGTGGTGCTGCACCAAAGCACGATCCGAGAGGTTCCAAAGAGTGAAATGCACGTTACTGTCCAAAGACGTAAAATCTTGCAAAATAACAAAACTACAATAGATCTAAACTACAGGGCAAGAGTACAAGTGTTAGCTTGAGGAGCTGGAACCATCCAGGTGAGCAACTGCTAACCGGATCCTCAACAGACTTTGAGGAACCCTTCAGGATACAGAAGGGTTTTCCCCAGAAATTGCACAGGCCGAGTTTTGATAGAAGTACACTTGCCAGATGCTCAGAAACGTCACCCATCCTCCTCCGGGTGTCCTGAGAGAGCTGCGAATGGCTCTCACCTGGTTTGAGCTGGTTCTGTAAGGGCTCAGGGTGAATTTCACCAGATGCAACCAAACTGGGCAACACCCAGTGGGACAGAAGGAACCCAAAGCTTGTTTTACCCAACGCTTGGGTAAGCAGAGCTCCAGCAAATACTGAGGAAACGGACAGAACGGGGTAACAAATAATAAACATAACTTTTTTTTTTTTAACTTGCCTTTTTTTTTTTTTTTTCAGATGAGCAAAACAATTAAGGAGAAGGTGAAAACCTCACCATGACTGAACATTTCATCACCTGTAAGCTGACCATCCTTAGCATAGAGGACTCCAAATTTAAAATTCACCGATCCCAGGAAAATAAAACCAAATATTATTTGGTGAACAGTCAAACAGAAGACATAAAAATTTGTTTCCTCTAATCTTTGCATACATCCTACACGTTAGAACATACATTTTATACCATCTCCTACTACACAATAATTTACCTTTAAACTTTGATAGTATAGCATAAAATCATTAACTTAGACGGGTGATCAATTATTATTAAGTTGGTGCTTCAAGTTATTTTTGCTGTCAGGTTCAAAAAAACATGACTTCTTTTTACTGTAACGAGCAATTGATTTAGAAGTCATCAAAAGCCCATCCAAATACAAAGCCGCATTCACCGGACGGGTCTGTGAGCAAGAAGTAGTTAGGCTTGTACTCACCTCTTGCCCTTCAAGAACCAATAAATCCTGTCAACAAAAACAGCATCTTTAGCCCCCTCCTATTAAAGATTCTACAAGGATGATGGTTTTATTGGTGTTTAGAAGTTTGGATTTGAAATGGCCAGTTCAATGGATAAAGAGACAGTTTAAGTAGTATTAGATTATTATTATTATTCTTATTAGCTACTGGAAGAAACAAACCAGTAGGATCTATACTTAATTACTTCTATTTCCAGGAAATCATAAAGAAAAAGAACCAAACCAAAAAAAGTCACTTCCTACCTTTTGTATCTCAGGATGAAAAATGTCTCTTGGGCTC
>NW_027509957.1:0-83110 GCF_051311805.1 Agelaius phoeniceus
CCCCTGGGCTGTGCAGGCGAGGGCTCAACCACACTTCCAGTGCTGGCTTTAAAAGCAGCACCAGGGGAAAACTGCTCCAGGGAAAACACTGAAAACAGGTGAGTCAATGACAGGCACATTCCCAAATTTTCAGCAGTTCTGAGCAATAAACCAGCAGCCCTTGACACCAGCTTTTGGGGAGATCACCATCACCCACACTCTGTGACCCACCCCATGCCAAACCTCACCAACCTCCTGATGATTTATTCAGCTGTTTGGGGTACATCAATTTAGCTCTTTATCACCAAAAATCCAGCCAGGGGAGATCACCAACTAAAGCTATGGGGTGAATCAGTGTAGAGGCAGGAAATGTTCCAGACTCACCCTTGTTTCCCTGCTGTGACCTCTCAACCCCGTTCCTGATCCCCAGGTTACCAGGGCAGGGCTGTGACACAGCAGGAAACCCAGCTTCTGTTGTAATGTCACCCAGATGTGATGCCAGCACTGGCACAGCTGGGTGACACACCAGGAGGTGCTGGGGATGGCACCCTCTGTGGGGTACCCCACATCCCACACAACACCCCGTGCCCCCACGTGGCGTTGGGATGTTTGCCTTTCTCTGTCTAAAGTCCTCAGCAGGGAAAAGGCTCTGGTGAGCACAAGAGCCTGCACAACAACGCGGGCGGTGCAAAGTGCACCAAGGAGGGCGGTCACACCTAAAACAAACACAGCCGGGGCGCGGGAACGCGGGGACTGCTCACACGGTGGCAGCAGCGCAGCACGGCGGGGATGCAGCAGGGACCAGGCTGCGGTGGGATACAGCAGGGATGAGGATGGTGTGGGATACAGCAGGGACCAGGCTGCGGTGGGATACAGAAGGGATGAGGCTGGTGTGGGATACAGCAGGGATGAGGCTGGTGTGGGATGCAGCAGGGATGAGGCTGGTGTGGGATGCAGCAGGGATGAGGCTGGTGTGGGATACAGCACGGATGAGGATGGTGTGGGATACAGCAGGGACCAGGCTGGTGTGGGATACAGCAGGGATGAGGCTGATGTGGGATACAGCAGGGATGAGGCTGATGTGGGATACAGCAGGGACGAGGCTGGTGTGGGATACAGCAGGGATGAGGCTCCTGCAGCCTCCACTGCCAGGGAAGAGCAGGTCAGGGGGACAAAGCCACCAAGAAGCCCCCCCTCAGCCCAGGACACCACAGACACAGGGAGTGTGGCCCCTCTGTTTGCCATGGCTCAGGTGAGGGGGGTGACCTGTGTCACCCTACACAGGGTCTGCCACGGTTCCCACAGCACAGGGCAGAAGCCTTACCAGGACTGGTGTGGCACTCTGACACGCTCCTGGCTCCCAAAGGGCACCCAAAACTTCTAAAACCACAGATGGGATGGATGAGCACCCACACCCCATCCCATGCACAAAGTACAACACCAAATCTCAGCAGGGAACCGCTCCAAGTGCAGCAAATCCCACCATGGGCTGTCCCCAGCTCATGTTTGCTGTGCTCAGCAGTTGTCCTTTAATGCCACCTCTAGCTCCCATTAACGCTGGATTCCAGCTGCAGGTGATAGAGCTGCAGAGCCAGCTGGCTTCTCCTGAGATTTTCCTATTTTTCTCTGTTCCACCTCTCCCTATTTCAGACTATGGTGGCTCTTACCTGCTCAGCAGCTGCTCCAAAAGCCAGGACGCTGTTTCTGTCAGAAAAAAAGAAGAAAGAATAAAAGGTACATTTCTTGATCTGCACCCTGATTATGGGCTTGAAACTCATTGCAGGTTGCCTTTGCTCCAGGCCTGCAAAACAGCCACTGACCCCAAAACGGCATCAGGCCCCACTGGAAGTGCTGGCACAGGCTACAGGTGACCAATGTAATCTGAATAATAGTAACAATAATAATAATTTATCAACCTCTACATTGATAACAATACATTTTCCAGTTGGAGCACACTTTCTGATTTCTCCATCCTTTCTACTGTTCTTAGTCCTTCCCATTACATTTTCCATAGCCGAATGGGACATCTCCTGTCTGTCCTTACTTACCTTAAACCCTTGAAATCCCCATTTCATATGGATGCAGACAGTCCCACCCTCCTGCCAGCATTCTTGCATCCAGGAGCAGGCATTTGGCTGGGAGCTGGTCCTGGGAACAGCTGGCCCAGCCTTCTCCTGAATCCTCCCATCACCCTGGAGCCCCTGAAATTCATGCAGCACTCGGGGTGTCCTGCACCCTGGTGCCACAACAGAGATGCCAACAACCCATCCAGGCTCTCCAATTAAACCACATGGAGTTCATCCATACTTTAAAATAAGCTTTATTTAGATCTTTTATAATTTTATATTTGCATCCATGCCTTCAAGGATTCTCCCCCGCTCACAGGGGGAAAAGTTAAATCTAATGTTACCCATAATTCATATGCTATTTAGCAAAGTTCTCTTTTAAATAAATCATCCTCTTAGTAATTTTTAGAATTACTTCCTAATTTACAAAAAAGCTGAAATGCAAAGGAAACTACTCGATAACAAGGAGATCGCTCATCTGTTCTGGTGGTTTAGAGTTTAAATTATAAAAAACGCAAGGAGAACAAAGAAAAAAACAAACAGAACAGAACCCAAAAAAACAACAAAATATATAAAAATGCTTCTCTGCAGAGAAAAGATGCCATGGGGCAAAGCCTGCCCTGCCACCCCAGGAGAGCCTGGGGGGGCTGGTCCCTCTGTCACCCCCTCCATGGCCTCTCTGCATCATCCCTTGGAATGGAATATACAGCGCGAGGGCATTGGTTTAGTTCGGTGATTTAAGACAAAATACCCTTTTTTTTCAACCAGGGCGCATGTATCAGAATTAAGAAAAATAATACACTATTATAGTTCATTAAATAAATCTTAATACATTTTTTTTAAGAGCTTAAAATTATACTGTAAGCATTAAAGCATAAGGTACTTATCTTGGCATAAGCAGAGCGCGGCACGTGTTAGTGGAGAGGGGAAGCGGCTGCCGCACCGGGGGGCGGTTTGGGGGCATTTCCAAGGAATTTGGAAAAACAAGCTCCACCTGTGCTTCCAAATCACCCCAGAGCCAGAAAAACCTCCCTAGTGGGGACTCGTACCGATTTCCCCAGCCCCCTCTGACGGCAGTAACACCCCAAACTGGAGCGGGGTGGCCGGCCCTATCTGAGCAACATCTTGGGATATGGGATATCTGGGATATCACCTTTCTCCCAGCTCGTGCCGGATCCCCCTAAATTTTACTTGAAGCAAAGGGTGAGCACCCCCCAAAAGCAGGGAAAAACAGTGGGCAAAGCTCCCACCAGCTTGCCCCCATCTGATCTCCCGGCATGTGTTTAGGTTTGCGTTTTCCAAGGCGTTAAGTGCTCCTGGGGCAGCTGAGGGAGCCCGGGCTGGGGGGTCCACAGCCCCAATCTCCCCCAACAGCAACTTCCCAGGACAGTACAGTACAAACACCCCCTTCCTCCTCCCCGCCCCATCCCAACCGACGTGGAAAAATATAAAAATCCCAAAACTTCTGCAATAATTTAGTTAGAATAGCTCCTCTGGGTTTGTGCAAATAAATTAAAACAACTAAAAAGGAACGTTAAAACACTTATTTCCAGACCGGCAGGCGTAACAACCAGCCCGGGTCGCCTCCGCGGGGCTCGGCCAGGAAGACATCACAGCGAAGGAGATTTTCTTCTTGTTGTTTTTGTGTGTTTTCTCTCTAAGATCCCTCAGCTGGGCAGGTCCTTTGTCCCCAAGCGAGGACATCCCGCAGGCTGGGCTCCGGAAAACAGCGGTTTCGGACAAGAGACATCACAAGCACAAAGTGCACAATATTTCTCGTATTTACAGAGACACAGCAGTCCTTCAAGTTTCAAGTTTTGTCAAAAGAACAAGAAAAAAGAACAAAAAAAACCCTCCCAAAACAAGAAAAAAAACCCCAACCCAAACGGACAAACTGAAGCGACAACAAAGGAGTTACCGGGATGGAAAAAAACAAAACAAAAAAAAAACCACGGAAAAAAAGGGAAAAAACTGAAGTTACGACACAGCTGCATCGCTCCCAAGACAACAGGTAACAGGTCCACAGGTGGGACGGGCTGTGGGAAGGGGATATGTACATGTGCAGGGCCGGGAGAGGCTCTGGCGCCGTCACCAGTCCGCGTCCTCCTCGATGTAGTAGTCGGGGGCCGTCCCGTCGAAGAGCCCAGGATCGAGGGACTTGCGCTGCTTCCCCCGGGCAAACACCCTGGAGATGGAGCCAAAGCCCATCTTCTCTTTCTTCTTTTTCCGTTTTTGGTCTTCCAGGTCTTCTAGAGACTGTGGGAGGGAGGAGAAGACGCAAGTTTAGGCATCCAGATTTTCCTTTACCATTTTTCCCCTTCACTCACATCAAGGGTGAGGGACCATGTGGTCCCAGTCCCAAAAAATTTGGATCCAGGTCACAAAAAATATTTTCAGCCAGATCCCACAAAATATTTTCATCCAGGTCCAAAGTAATGTTAAGATCCTGGTCCAAAATACAATAACATTCCTGAAACCTGTGTGGTGGAATTTGCAGTGTAATTGGGCCCCCTCTCCACAGCCCAGGATTTTGGCCTCTTTAATTCAACTGGATCAGGATTCCAACTCTGGGAATAAATAATCAGAGCATTTGTCTGGATTGCAAAAATATCCCAGTGTTTTAGGGCCAAATACAGAAGAATAACATGCTTTGGCTGGACCATATAAAAAATCAACACTGTGATAGTCTGAGCTCAGTGAATCCCTATGGGGGCAAATTATGGGAATAGGAGACATCCCAGACTTACAATTCAGGATGACTTCCATTCATCCCAAGTCGTCATGCCTCTGACCCATCACCCCCAAGTACTTTCTAGCACAGAAAGTGGTCTCACAAGCAGGATTTGAGAGGATTTGTGCCCTACCTGTACGATTGGATTGTGCAAGTTCTTCTGTACCGGTCCAGGACTGTCCCCCTATGGCACAAGGAGATGGATCCATTGAATCAACAACCCTGATACAGCCCAAGATCCTCCACCCCCAGGTCAAAGGGCAGCGTTTGTGCAGCTGGACTGCAGTTGGGCTGGAATAAACCCCAGGGCAGCAGCTTTCCAGGTCAGCCAAACCCCAGTATGCCTCCCAGTGTTTTGGGAAGCAGAGGCCCACAGAATGCCCAGAGCCCATCTCCCCAGGGCAGGGCATCAGAGCCCCAGCAGGCAGGCCCTTACGTTGCAGAGCGAGTGCGTTCGATGCCGGGGTGAGTTGATGTCACTCGGAGTGGACGACCGGTCACCTTCGGCCGCCGAGGCGTCGGAGATGATGGACGGCTGCCGGGAATGGCAGGGGCTCACTCTGACCGCTGCAAGGCGGGGGGAAAACGGGAATTAACACCAGCAAACCTCTGATGCACTTCCAAAAGAGCATGGAACTCCTAATCCCAGGGCCGTGGGTTTGGGCCCCACGTTGGGCGCCACCTGTTCTGGTCTCTCTGAGTGCCACTGAGGGAACCCCAGCCAGCCCCAAGATGGTGAACAGTGGGGAGGGCACTGTCTCGTGCCCTGGGGGATACAGAGGGCAGCCAGGCTGATCCCTGGGGGTACAGAGGGCAGCCAGGCTGATCCCTGGGGATACAGAGGGCAGCCAGGCTGATCCCTGGGGGTACAATGGAACAATAGCAAAAGATGAAAGGGCTGGCTCTTAGCAGGGGTTAATCCAAGGTCTATTCCAGGAGCTCTGGGGAGCCCCTACCACCTCAGGGGCCTCCTGCTGAAAGTCCTGGGAGAGGTGCCAAGGTTACATTTAAAGGGAGGTGTAAACCTAAAGTAGGTAACATTTTACTAACCAGTAAGTGACCCTAAGGGATGGATGCTGGGGAATGGACATTTAGGACAGTGTATGGAGAAACACTTGGGGGGTTGACCCCCAGCCTCTGGCTAATCACTTAATGTCCTGGACAGAAAGTTCTAGATGGAGGGGATGGGATGCTGAGTGACTGACAGAGAGCCAGGGTGGGGATTTGGGGATGATCTCAGCAAAGGAAAGGGATTACACAGGTAGAGGGAGGGGGTACAATCTGGGGCAAACCATTTAGGAAAAATATGGGGATACAAAACCAAAGCTATTACAAAGTATTACAAAGTATAAAAAAAAAACTACAACAGGGAGGGGTGGTTTTGACCATCTTTCCTCCCCAGAAGAGGTTTGGCACTGAGGATTTGCCATCCAAGGGGTGCCCACCTTGCCGGTCTGCCGAGTGCTGGGGGTGTGAGTGGTAGAGGGTCTGCTGGCTCTGCCGGATGGCGGCGGTCAGCGGGAGGTCAGCCTGCATCACCCACTCCTGGTTGCCATTCAGCACCGTCTCGCCAGGCATGGCCAAGGAATGGCGCTTGGGCACGTCCTTGGTCAGCGTAGCCAGGGATTGCTTGGCCTGGGGAAGGACATTAGGACATTGAGGTGGTGGTGGTGGTGGAGTGGGAAAACCATGTGAACATCTCCCAGAGCAGCAGAACAAGCAGCAACACACTTCACAGCAAACCCACCCTCCCCCGGGCAAGCAAAGATCCCAACTGTGCCTGGGATATCAACTTATTTTTAAGTGATCCCCATGCCAAGGATATCAAGCTCCTTTTGAGAGATGGAATATTTTCCTCTCATTTTTGCAGTAGTGCAACCACTGCAGCAAGCACTGAGATCTGTACAAATGATCCAGCTCACCATGGCCAGCTCGGCCTCCAGCTCCTTCATGCGGTTGTCCTTCAGGTCGAGCTGGGAGCGGAGGGCGCTGGCGTGGTCCGTGGCCTCCTTGGCCTGCCGCCGCAGCTCCCACTTCTCCCGCTCCAGGAGATCCTTCTCCTTGGCCAGGGCTTTCACCGCGTCCTCGCTCTCCTGCTGGGACAGGGGTGGCCATCAGGAAGGGGAAATCTAAACTAAAAACCCTTCTGTCACAACCCCATTGGGGACCACACAACCACGAGCAGTATCTTAGGTGTCACAAGAGCTCTGTGCTGACAGGAATATCAACTCTTTTTGGGGAGTCCAGAATGCAACTGGTCCCCAAAAAGAAATGCTCACTGTGCACCTGGTTAAAATTACATCAAATCCCCCATGTCTGGCTCTCTTTCCTCCATTTAACCTTAAACTCCTGTGGTCCATCCCAACCCCAACAGGAGCCCAGCTGGGTCTTTAGCAGGATTTTGCCAGATTACAAACCAGGTTTCACACTGAGCCCTCTGTGCCACGGGAGCACGGGGTGGGCTCTGCACTCACTTTCCTGTGCTGCTCGTAGTTGCGGATGAAGTCGCGGAGCTGCTCCTCTCGGCTCTCCAGCGTGGCGTACAGCTGCTGCATCTGGCTCACCAGGTCTGTCTTCTCCCCCTTCAAGCGCTTGCGGTCGGCTTTCATGGCTGTGGGAGAGAGGATCACTCCAGCATGGCAGCCACTTGGCTCCATCTCTTTTATTTTTCAAGGAAAAAGCACCAAAATGAGAATTCTGGGGGCTGGGCTGGGAGAAGATGCCCGATTCACCCTCATCGCTGCACCCCTCAAAATGCCCATCACGTGGCTCCTCATCACTGCCCATCCTCCAAGGGGCAGCTCAGAACTTGGAAAAGGAGGTTTGGGAGCAAAACTGCAGCCTCAGCCTCGGGGCCTGGCGCAGGAAAACCTGCTGCTCTCTTTCCAGGATAAATAAACCACAACCAGTTTATTTTTAGCAGTGAGGCAGATTCCAGAGAGCTCCCATGAGCCCAGGGCACGGCTCCCTGAGTGTCCCCTTCCAGCTCAGGGATGCTGTGTTGGGATGAGGGGATGAGCAGAGGCACGTGGGATGTGATGGGTGATTCAACAGCCCTGAGAAGAACCCAAAACCTTCATGTTTCCCCTCCTCATGGCACCAGTGAGGGATGCTCACTGACCACCGACCCTGGGACAGCTGTGAAAGGCTGGAAATCCAGGGAGAATTACAGAAATCTCATGTAGGACAAGGAGTTTTGGTCACTTCTGTACATCAGTGCTTTACCCAGTACTGAACCTGGTCCTTGGCAGTGCTGCAGAAATTCCCCGTGGCTCCCTGCTCCAGATACACCCCACCCCACCAAAATAATCCCAGTTTAGGAATCAGATCACAAATATTTCATTATATATTCCTGCTTTTCCACCCTGAGCAAGTGCTGCTAACTCAGGGACTGTCCTTGCACTCATCATATTGAATCACTGAGTCTTGCAAGTTGTTGTTTGTGTTATTCAAAAAATCCTAAATGCCCCCAAAACTCTCCAGAAAACAAAACCACCTCAAAGCCACCAGGGGCTGTGTACACTACTACAAAAGCTGCCAGAAGATGATGCAGCATCATGAGTGGGACCTGTCTTCATGCACACATCCAACCTTTCTCCATCAGATTACAGAAATCACAGCAGCTGCTTCAGCCCACGCTGTGTTTTCTGCCCCCTGCAATGAGTCATTTCATCTGGGGGTTAAACTGCACGTCAGGAACCTTTGGGCTGCTCTCAACACGTGGGGATAGTAAAACCAATGAAAGAAATACAAGGAAACTGTGACTTGTGGCACTCTGAAAGGGGAATTAATTTCCTTCATGCACCTTTGGCACCCTTGGCTTTGAGCCTTTGCTTCACCCAGCACAGGGGAGCTCTGCTCCCACCCTCCTCAGGCTGGGAACTCTCCAAAGGCATTTCCACCTGTGTGTAAGCAGGGAGAGCACCATTATTTGTGTGCAGTGAAGCTCCCAGGCACCCTCAGTCAGAATTAGCTGACAGCAGGGATGCCCTGCACACGTGCTGGGATAGACCCCAAAATCAAAACAGCCCCCCCAGTCCAGCTCTGTGCAGCTCCCACACCCCACCCCAGCTTGTGACAACCACAGTCTCCAGAAGAGGTTTATTCAGCTGTGAACTTCTGTGCACAGGTTTTGCTCTACTTTTTTTTTCCTATTTCTTACTGGGAAGATGAACAGTAAATCCAGTACTTGGAATGTACTGTAAGGAAAGGAGGGGGTTTGCAGGTGAGAGGAGAAAAAGATAAGGGAGAAAATCAGACTAAATAGTGGAGGAAGAGGGAGATGCTTTGGACTATAGAGATTTTTATCTGTTAAAATCCAAGAGATGAAACCCTTTGGATCAACTATTCTGCCAGTAAGCACTGGAGATAAATCAGAACACCAAAAACCAGAAAATGAGGTAGGAAATGCTGCAAAAATTCACATTGTCCTGTGACAAGGAGCTCTTGGGAGTCCTCCTTGCCCACTTCAATGAACACAACTCCTCCTGGGACAGCTCGGCCTCTTCCGACACCAGGACTTCCCTTACTTTATTCCCATCTTAGGAAATTCCTACAGAAACCCTCTAAAAACAATCACAACCACACCCAAGTCTTTGAAAAAGCCCTTTCCCACTGCCTGTCTCTACTTAACCACCACCTTCCCTTGCCCAATTCTTTCACAGGAACCAAAAACTTCCTAAAAATAAAAATTAATGATAAATTGACCGAACCATACTGGGGTGAGGTCCAGACCTCACAGACACATATGTATCTATATATCTGTAAAATTTAATTTCCTCAAGGATAGTCAGAGGCTCTTATAAAAGTTTAAGTCACATTTGCCAATCTCTGATGCTGGAGGCAACAAAAAGAATCCTAATGAACTTAATTAAATAGTGAGTCCCCTATAGCATACAAACTCCTTTAATTAGTGGCAGTGTTCATGGCCCTTAAAGATTTACAGAAAACACTTAATCATTTGCCAATAAAAAAGAAGAAAATGCTCTGAAGTACTATTAGAAGAAGGGTAACTATATCCCAAGGTTGAATATGCTTTGATATACTAATATTTACCAATATTTATGCCAGTGTATCAGTATTACAAGAAGATTATGAGGTTTGGGTATTGAAAGAGCAGATTTTTTCCTATTAACCCCACAGGACAATTTACCATTCACTGCATTTCATATTTGAGAGATTTGCTGAAATTAACAGACTTTTTTTTGCTCCCCTCTATTGCTCTCCTTCCTCCAAGAACGATTAGCTCCTAAGCTTAAAGAAGATTTATCAGTCATTTGAGAAGTTCATTCCAAGCCAAATTAATAGGAAATTAATTGAAAAAGGCAGGAGAAAAATAAAAAGTGAGGCAGAAGTGAGCTGTGAGGGCTGCCAGCAGCTCCTGGACCGAGCCCCACTTGCTGCAGCAGCTTAATTTGTCCTTAGCAAACAAGCCCAGCTAATTACTCAGTCGGGGAAAACGAGCCTTTGCAATCCATGGCCAGCCAAGGAGGGATAAAGCAGATTTTCCCTGGCTATCGTGTCCATCTGAGGAGGTGAAATGGCTTTTTCCTTTAATCTGATGATCCAGGGCCAGGTTTCTATATCCCAAACCCCCACAAGTGTCCAAATAAACTCCCCCAGCCCACTGGCACAGCAGGCTCTGAACAAACCTCTGACCTCTTCATAAACCCTAGAAAACAAGCAAGAAATCCTAAACCCAGCCCATGAGTGGAAAGTACTTCTCTTACTTGCATTATTCATTTTCCTCCCCTCCAAAGCACGTGGCAGAAGGAGAGGGGGGACCCAGCAGCCCCCCCTGGACTCAGCAGCTCAGCCCCAGCCTTGGCATCAAGGGATGGGGGAGCTGGGTTGGGATGAGCTGGGTGAACCCCCCCAGCTCCCACCACCATCCCCACCTGCACCAGGTCACCCTGCCCTGTTGTTATCTGAGCTCCCACCTCCTGCCACTTGATCCTCTCTCAGTCCTTTGGGAGAAGAATGATGGGCACAGACGTGACGGGACCAGCTCTGAGCTGGGCTCCTCCTGCAGCCACAACAGTTAAAATCCACCCCCTCAGCACCTTTTATTCCCAGCTCTGTGTAAGGAGCCAAAATCCAGTGGCTCCACTGGGGAGGCACAGCCTTGTCTGGGACAGCAGCAGGGCTGGAACCACCCAGCAATGCCACCACTGGCCCCAGTCTGATCTCACCATCCCACAGCTTCCAGCTCCTGTATCCTAAACCCAGGCATCTCCCCCCAGGATGGAGGCTGCTCTAAATACTGCCCTCCCTCTTTGAGATTAATAGTGTCAGATGAAGGGGATCTCAATTACAGAACATCCTGATGTGGAGGGGACCCACAAGGATCACTGATGTCCAGTCCCTGGCCCTATGAGGTGGAGGCCCCACCATCCAGCAGAGGTTCCCTTGGAGGACACACGAGTAATAATTAGTGTGACTGCCTTGATAATGTGCTATTAGATGAAAAACTACTGCTTGAACCATAGAAGCAGCATCTCTGCCCAGTTTCACACTCCTGGGATGAGGCAGCAATGTCCAGGCACACACCAGGGCACTGGCAGGAGATGCAGCACACCCTTGAACTCCAAAGAGCAGCTTCCCATGACTCCCATCCACTTCCAAGTCCTCCTCTCACCCCACACAATGTGAATTTTCATGCCAGGAACAGAATCAGAGCTGACTTTCTCACTTACTGAATCACACACTTATTTTCTAATGCAGGGCAGGGCATCCTTGGGGAGCACGGCTGGAACCCCAGGGATGCCCCGTGCAACAGGAATGTGCAAACCCATCCTGTCCCATTAACATTGACTTAATTTCTCCTGTTTCTTCCTTGCAGCCATGAAATCCAATATTGTCACCATGACTAACCCATAACATCAGCATGGCAGTGCTGCTCCTTGCTTTGCAATTAAAGAGCCACGTGAGGTCCCCGGTGCAGCTGTCACCAGCAGGAAGATCTTGATGCTGAAAACATCCACATTCTGTGGTGTCAGGCAGAGCCAGCACTCTCTCCTGGGGGTGTGGAGGTATGGAGCAGGCAGGAAATTAGAGCCCAATGTCAAATTTCAGGAAAAAGTGAGGTGAGGCAATTCTCCATCAGGGAGTTTAGCTGGTAACAGCCAAGGGCTTTCCAAACCTGACCCAGCAGTCAACAAGGTGATCAATAACTTCTGAAAACTCCAGGTGGGTCTCCAAAGGAGAAAAACAGGTTTTGTGTAGAGATCCAGGTCCTTATGGTGGAGATGGCTTCCTTGGCTGGGTCCATGGCTGGACATCCATTTGCCAGGACATCCAGCCAGTGGGACACCCATCTTCTGGGACACCCATCTGCCAGGTCACACATCCTTCTGGGATATCCATCTGATGCAACCCTCATTTTCTGGATCATCTATCCACTGGGACACCCATCCATCCATTTCTTTGCTACCCACCCCCTCATTGCAGCAAGTTGAGGGTGTTGTGGATCTCTGTATGATGCTTTCCCCAGCCCAAATACTATTCCTGGGGAGACACAGCTTTGAGCTGAAGGTGAGAGAAGGAGAAAACCAGGCTACAACTCATTTGTGGAGCAGACACGAAGTTGGTTCATGCCTTTCCAAGCAGCAGGGAAAGCCAGCCTGAGGTTTCCAGGCTGGCATCAAAAAGAAAACAGAAACCAGGTTTGCTCTCGGTGTGATAATCCCAGAGGCAAGCTCCAGCATATTGGATAAAGCTTCCCAGAAATGGGGTTTCTGCCATTAGCCCACATGCTCATGGATGTCTCCCAGCCAAGAGGCTCCTCAAGTCCCCCAGGCACTTGGGCACAGTCCCTGCCCACAGCAGGACCAGCAGTAATAAAGCTGTCTGCAACTTCTCCCATCAGGGATTTCCACACCAGAAATCCAGACCACATCCACACCTTTCCAGCCAGGATGGGGGAAATAATAACTGCACAAATGCTGCAAGCACAATTCAGAGTCCCAGCCGTGGCAGAAGTGGAGAGGGAGGTAGGGTGTAGCACAATGGGATTTTAATTGGATGTTAATGGAATAAAAAAAGTGCAAGAGATGGAATTAGCCCAGGAAAAAAGTGGAATAAAGATGCACAAAGCACATGCTGACAGGAATAAAGGAACTGGTGGAGTTGCTCCTGCAGAGCACCCCCTGTGCTGGGCCAGATCCCTGCCCCTACCCTGCACAGCAAGGACTTGTTACACAGCACAGGGAAGATGCAGCACAGGCTTAACAGCTTTATTCTGTGCCAAATGCTGTTGAGAAGGGCTGGAAATGCATCTCCAAAGGAGGACAATGAACCCACCTTCATGGAGACCATCACAAAGCAAACCCTGTGTGGTTGTGCAAAGTAAAGCCTCTTAAAAACTGCAGGAGCCCCCAAAAGCAAACCTGAGCAGCAAACCCTCTGTGCTTCCCTTTGCAGCACGGCCCAGCAAGCCAAGATCCATCTGAACCAGCTGCACTGCACTTCCAGGCTCAGAGCCAGCAATGATGACAGATTTCCATATAATTTATCTGCTAATGACATTCCACAGGACCCACCATGGATCGTGGGCTGCTGCAGGCACGGGGATGCTGCAGCCTCTGCTGCTGGGTGTGGGGCAGCCTTTGGTGAGGATGATGTGGGACTGGGGATGCAGGAATGCAGGCTGGGAGGAGGAGCTGCTCTTGAGAGGTGCTCTGGCTGCAGGACACAACTGACACAGACCCCTAAACTACAGGACAGTGTGGCCAAGGCTCCCTGTGCCCCTGGCACAGCCTTATCCCACACTCAGAGCCATGACTTCCCCACTGAGTCCATCAGCAGCTCCATCTCCCCTGGCAGATCCAGCCACCAGGCGCCGTTTTTCCTCCACTTTTGGCTATGTTTCTCTCTGGACAATTTTTCACAGAAAGGAAAAAGGATTTTTTTCCCTCTCCAGCTGCTGAGCTCGTTTTCAAGTTATCCATCTCAGTCACTGCTGCCAAGCCTGCTCTGCTGCCCAGAGCCTCCAGCCCAGATCCAGCCTGGACAACTTTCCCAAAACCACAGAAGCTTCTCAATATTGCAGGACAGGGAAGGAGCACCAATTGAAAAAAGCTTCTTGCTGTATGCCCATCCAAGTGTCAACTGAGATTCTCTCTTCCTAGCCACCACACCTGCAGAGAAGTCCTGGAAAACCAAGCTCAGAGGCTTGAATATTGGCAAATAAAAGTCCAATAAAACCCCAACATTATATTCCTTAAATACTCACAATCTTCAAGCCAAACTCACTTTTTCTCTGGACTATCCTCCACAGAAGCACATACAGAAGCTTCTGAGATGACTTCTTACTCTTATTTTTTTTTGTAACTAGTTTTATAATAGTTCTGCTTTTATGCATTTTGCATTTATCAGCACTTCCCCCCCTGCCCCATCCACATGGAGCAAATATTCCCTAATTAAGGTTTTTCTCCTCCAATTACAGTTCTATAAACCCAAAGAATTTCCTGCTGCCTGAGGCTGCACTGGTGGTGTGGGGAGAGACAGGATTTTGGAGGTATTTTGTCTGTTGCTGATTTTATAGGGATATTTTTGTACATCAGAGAGTGATAACAAAATTTCCTGAAGTCCTTTCCCCAAATACTGACTCAGCCCAATTGCCTGCGCCTCGGAGCATCTCAGCATCCTGGACAGGGGGAGATGCAGAGGCCCCACAGCTCCCCACGTGCTGCTCAGCCTCTGAGCCTGAAAACTTTTGACAGCTTCTCCTCATAATCCTCAAATATGAGCTGACAAGTGCAAGTTACACTCGGTATGCTGGGGATTTCAGATGTTATTTAGAGCCACAGCGCTGCCAGGGTTTGACGAGTGAGAGCCCTCCCTGCTCAGGATCATCCCCTGGCTCCAGCTGACAAACCATCCTGCCTGGATTTATTGGCAGCTTGGTTTTAGAGCAGAAAAGCTGCAATGTTGTATTTTGCTCCACACACCCCAGTCCCAGGACTTGCTGAGCTGGTAAGGAAGGGGGAGCACAGTCCCAGCTGGCACAAAACCCCCCAAAGGCAGCCATGAAGGAAGGAGGAGACCCTGAATGTCACCTGGAGGTAACCCCAAGGAAAGCTGCAGTCACCAGGAAACTCACAGCTTCCCTCCTGCAAGTCTGAGGGGCTCAAATCCAACCCAAACCCCATCACCAGCTGCATTTCAGCTGCTGCCTTGGCTCTACTCTACAGCGGTGGAGGAATTCCTTTGCAGCGCTGCCATCAGCCCTCACATCCCATTGCCCAGCCCATTGCTCCACACCAGCCCTTGCTGGGGCAGGAGAGCAGGGGGGTCCCAGGGACACCCAGCCCCCAGCAGGAGCACTCTGCAGAGCCCAAGTGAAAAGAATGGCTTTTCCTTCCCTCATTAATCAACATTTTGAAAGTTGAGGTTGCTGGAGAGGTGCAGCCATTACCTGTGGAAACCCAGGGCACTGGGATTATTTGTCTGCTCTGGGGTGCCCTGACTTTGACCCTCATTCATGGAGAAAGCTTCCCAGACTTCAAGATAGACTGGAACCCACAAAAGTGTGAAATAGATTCTAGAGAGCAGTGTAGGTGTGTCACTGGGTGAGAAATTGAGGTTTTGGGGTTTTTAGTGTGTTGTGGATGGCAGCAAGATGGAGGGCACAGGGTGTTGTCCTGGGTTTCTTCTTCATGCTTCTTCCTCCTTCTCCATGGGTTTGGGTGGCATTTTGTAATTGGGTAGAAAAGTCTGCACTGGGGGCTTTTTGGGATCAGTTATTGGGTTAAAAGGGAAACTAATCCAGGTGTCAGTTCTTAATTGGACAGTTTAGTCTTAAAAGCCCTTGTACCAAGAGATTGTTGGCCATTTTGTGCCTTCTAATGAAAAGCTGCAGAACTCCCAGCAGTGAGACTGTTTCACTGATAAGAAATAATAAACACCTGAGTGTGAACATGAACTCCTGTCTCAAGTGCCTTCAATCCAGACCCAGAAAAACCCACAACTGGAATGCCCACACTTACCCTGCAGAGCCTCCTTGGCACGTGCCAGCTCCTGCTCCTTCTGTGCCAGCTGCACCTTCAGCTCGGTGGCCGAGAGCACCTCTGGGGACTTGCTGCCGTGGGTCTCCTCCAGGTCCTTGGTCAGCATTTCCTTCATTTGCCGGAGCAGGTGAACCTCCTCCTGCAGCTGGGCCACCTCCTCCCGCAGCAGCGCTGCAGGAAGAAGGGACACAATGTCAGGAAGTGAGAGCCAGGTCCGGCACAGCCCCAGCTCCTGCTGCAAACCCAAACCCTGGGGAAATGCTGCTGGGATTTTCTGAGCCCCCATCGAAAGGAGGAAATGATGGATCTGACTCCATGTTCTTAGAAGGCTAATTTATTATTTTATGATCTGTATTATATTAAAGAATGCTAAACTAAATAAACTAAACTATACTTGGGTGCTGGTCGACAGCCAGTTGAATACGAGCCAGCAGAGTGCCTTGGTGGCCAAGAAGGCCAATGGCTCCTGGCCTGGGTCAGGAATGGTGTGGCCAGCAGGAGCAGGGAGCTCATTCTGCCCCTGTACTCGGCACTGGTGAGGGCACACCTGGAGTGCTGTGTCCAGCTATGGCCCCTCAGTTTGGGAAGGATGTTGGGACACTTGAGCACATCCAGAGGAGGCAACGAGGCTGGAGAGGGGCTGGGAACACAAACCCTGTGAGGAACCACTGAGGGAGCTGGGGGTGCTCAGCCTGGAGAGGAGGAGGCTCAGAGTGACCTCATTGCTCTCTACAACTTTCTCAAGGGAGGCTGCAGACAGGTGGGGTTGGTCTCTTCCACCAGGCAGCACTGACAGAACCAGAGGACACAGACTCAAGCTACCTCAGGGAAGGTACAGGTTGGATATTAGGAGGAAATTTTTCACCAAAAGAATAATAAAGTACTGGAATGCTTTTCCCAGGGAGGTGGTGGAATCACCATCTCTGGATGTGTTTAAAAAAGCCTGGACATGGCACTTGGTGCTATAGCCTGGTTGAGGTGTTGGGGCATAGGTTGGACTCGATGATCTTAGAGGTCTCTTCCAACCTCATCATTCTGGGATTCTGTAAAGAATTCAGAAAGGATACAGACAGAAGGCTAAAAGATAATAATGAAAAACTTGTGACTCTTTCCAGAGCCTCAACACAGCTGGGCTGTAATTGGCCAATAAGTAAAAACAATTCACATGAAACCAATGAACGGTCACATGTTGGATAAACAATGTCCAAACCACATTCCAAAGTAGCAACACACAGGAGAAGCAAATGAGATAACATTGTTTTCCTTTTACCCTGAGGCTTCTCAGCTTCCCAGAAGAAGAATCCTGGGCAAGGGGATTTTTACAGAAAATGTGACAGTGACAGGGCAGCCCCTCCCTGCTGGCAAAACTGCACAGCCCAAACCTGCACCACCTGGGACTGGGGAAGGAGGATGGGATGGATGTGATGGAAAGACACTAGGAGGAGGCAGGGAGCCTCCACTGGGTGATGGCTTTAGCATTAAAAAAATAAAAATAGATGTTAGCATGTAATAGTAATAGTAAGAAGGAAACAAGAAGGACTTTCCTATCCAAACCACCCGCGGACAGGGCTGGGGTCCAACAGAGCCTCCTGAGCTCCCACACATCTCAGCTCTGCCTCCAGCCACCCACATGCTCAAGGCACACTCAACAAAACCACTGTGAGACTGGGAAAGGGAAGATGATGCTTCCATCCACAGCCTCAAATCCTGAATTTTGCAGATTTACACCCAGTCACTGCTCACTCCTCCAGGCTGCTACACTGCAGGAGCACCCTGGCAGAACCCAGCTGGGATCCCCTCCACAGCAGGCACTGGAGGAAAGCTCCAGCACCTCATTTCCTACAGCTGCACCGACTGTTTAGTGTAATAAAGTGCTTTTCTGCTATTTCCACATTGCACCCATCACCCTCATCCTGCAAAACACTTTCAGAGTCTGGCTTTGCTTTCCCTCCCTTTTAAAAACAGGTGTAGAAAAGCCCTTTCCCATCCCAAATTGGCTTATTGATTTCATAGAATCACAGAATGGTTTGGACTGGAAGGCACCTCAAAGACCCTCCAGTCCCACTCCCTGCCATAGACAGGGATACTTTCCAGTAGACCAGGTTGCTCTAAGTCCAACCTGGACTTGAACACTTCCAGGGGTGAGACATCCACATCTGTATTGGTAATTATGCCAATACACATCCTCTTAAGTTGGCATCATGGACATGGGGAGAAAAAAATGCCCCCATCAGCACCCACGTCAGAGTTACCAGAAAAACAAAACAAAAATCAAACCCAAACACTTCCTCTCCAAACCACCGTGGCTGTGTCCTTTCCCCAGTGCCCCTGAGCAGCAGTGAGCCTGGAGGACACCAAGTGGACATGGAACACAGGGGTTTTCTCCTTCCTCGGAGCCGTTTCCTGTCCGGCTGGGGAGGTGACGCTGGCGGCAGCACAGGGAGAGGCAGCAGCACAGGGAGAGGCAGCTCCCCCCCGGCAGCTGCGCCAGGAAGGCAGAAAATCTGCTGCACATACTTGAAATGCTTCCCCAATGAAAACTGGCAAGGCCCCATTCTGTAAATTATTTAGCAATAAAGTCACTAATGAGGAACAGTCGAGCTCCAGGCTGGGGGGGTTCGGTGCAGCCCGAAGTGATTTCTTGAAATCCGTGCAAAAAGCGAGAACTGGAGGAGGCCAAGGCCAACAGGATCTTCCCCAGGGATGGGAGGAACACAGTGTGATCCCTCCAGCCTCTGGGAACCCTGAGAGGATGTGAAGGGCTCACACATGGTGGAGTATTTTGTGTGCAAAGCCCAGCAAGAGCCTTCCCCAGCCACAGAAAGCCCCCTGCAGCCCCACAAAATACCCCTGGCTGCAACAAACTGGCATTTTTTTTCCCACTGATAACTTATTTTCACCTTTCCTAACATGCCACTTCATCAAGGGCTATTCCTTGGAAAAAAATGAACCAGCAGATGAGGATGGAGGCAGGGCAGCTTGCACAGGGTTGAGTGATCCCGATGGATTCCTGCAAATTGCAACATTTTGGTGGGAACCAAGAAAATCCCTGCACAGCAGGAAGTGATCTGGGAAAGGGAGAGGGGAAACAAGACCAAGGACAGACAGCCCAGGGGGAATTCTGCAGCAAAGAATTCCAGAGGGGTGCTTGGGTATGGCCCAAGGTGCTGCAATCACTGCCCAGTGCAGCTCTCCAAAAATGCTCAAGGTTAGAAACACTGAAAAAAGGGAACAGCATCTCTCCTCCTCAACAGGCAACAAGGGAATTTCATCCCCACTTAGTACTCGGCTCCTGATCCAGGCAGAAACTGCTGAAGGATTAAAATCTGAGATCTATGAGAAGCTACAGATGTAATCTGGAGAGAAACATGCAGCACCATGCTCCTCACGCTGCTGGCTGCAAGCCAAAGCCTATGGAGAACCTGAATTATTGATCAGCCATACATCCAAAATTCTTGCTCTTTTAGACACATAATTTGAGATAGACACACACACACAGATATATATATTTGTAGAAAAAAGGATTATGCTTTGCAATATATAGCTATATTTGCTACATATACATTATTATATATATGGCAAAGCCAAATCCAGTTTAAATATTTTTTTTTCCCACTGATAACTTATTTTCACCTTTCCTTACATGCCACTTCATCAAGGGCTATTCCTGGGAAAAAAATGAACCAGTAGATGAGGATGGAGGCATCCAAATACATCCAAATTTCTTGCTTTTTAGACATATAATTTGAGATAGACATATACATATATATGTAGATAAAAGGAATATGCTTTGCAAGATATAGCTATATTTGCTACATATACATTATTATATATATGGCAAAGCCAAATCCAGTTTAAATATGTATATATATGTAAAATTGGAAAGCACAATCCATGCAGCCAGGATTTGATAGGAAAATCCCTCTTTCCAACTCCCTCTCAGAGCTCCTGCAAATGTCATGGAGTCACAAACTGGTTTGGGTTGGAAGGGAGCTTAAAGCTCATCTTGTTTCATGGGCAGGGACACCTTCCACTATCCCAGGATGCTCCAAGCCCGGTCCAGCCTGGTCTTGGACACTTCCAGGGATGGGGCAGACACAAATTCTCTGGGCACACACCTGTAATGACACTTTTGTACAGGATTTCCATCACTCCAATGCTTCCTCTGGTATTCTGCCCACCCAAATCACACCAATTTTCCCCCTTCAAAGCACTTTTCCCCCCCAGGCATGGAGCATCTGCTCCCATCACTCTTCTCCAAGCTTCCATCCCAACCCTCCAGCACCTCCTGCTCACGAGGGTCCTATGGAGAAATCCCCTGTTATTGGCATAATTTGCATTAAGAGACTCAGCTTGAAAGGGAAATTTTAGCTTGATTTTAAAACAGGGGGGAGAAAACCCCTGCTGCTGTGCCAGGTTTAAGTACCCAAATAAATGACCCGAAACGTGCAGGCAGCTCTTAGAGATCGTTACAGAAAAGTTCCAATAGCTGGGAAAATGGGGTCAATTATTCAGGAACCTCATTTCAGCCTCTGCTTCTTCCACATCCAGATGGCTGAGGGAGGGTTTCCATGTGATCCCTATCAGCTGGATGGAGCTGTGCCCCTGCTTGAAGCTGCAGAGGAGTTTGCAGTGAGCATCAGCCCTCCCTAGCAGGGACCAGGGCTCAGTGCCCCTCACCAGGGACTCCACACACGCCCCAGCATGATGCAAAAGCAATCAGGAGAAATGGAGATTTTTAAAGGCTTTTTTTTTGCAGTTCACCCTTGCCAGTGTCACTATATCAGGGTGCAAAGTTCAATCTGCCATTAGGAATCGCCTCCTAAATGCAACAACCTCAATGTAAAAAGCTTCCACAGCACTTTTCCCCCAATATTTTTGTACCTTTTAAATTTTCCCTCCTCTTTTTAACCTTTTTCTTTTGGGGGAGGGGAGGGGAATTGGGTGCTTTCTGTAATTCCTGACTACCCAGAGGAGAAGGAGATTTTGCCTTGCATGAGCAAACCCCATCACTCATTCCAGCCCCTTGCAAACCTGCTGCAAGTGGGCAGAGATGAAATGAATGCAATTTAAACATTTCCCAGACCAACTGATGAAAACTACCATTCTCACTGAAATAATTGGCTGTTAATTATATTTTAGTTGATCACATTAAACTTCCACCACACTGCTGGATTCTGCATCCTTTATGCTTCAACCACTGATGGGTGTTAACAGACAACACCAAGGAGATTTTTTTCTTTTTTAAATTGTGGTGAACATCTCCAGACAGCTTTTGCAGCTGAAGTTTCCACTCCTGCTCCTGCAAATCCCATCTTGGACTCCTCTGGGCAGCAGACCAACCCTCCATGCAGCAGCAAAGCCTTTTACTGGCCTTGGAACAGGCATCACTTTAAAGACATCCATTTGAAAGCCTTTTTTTTCCATGTAACTCAGCTGACACGATTGCTGTACACGCATTTCTGCCTTTGGAGGGGACATATTAAAAATGGATGCAGAACAAATGGTGAGGCTCGTGTGGGTGAATCAGTATCTCAGGTGAAAGCTGCATTTTGTGCTGCTTTGGTGAGTTTGACAGTGAGATGGTTTTTGCTTTGCTGGGCACAAGTCAAGGGTGTGTTTTTATCCAGAACATCAGCAGGATAAATATACATGTACACACACCTCTGTCCTAGGATGAGAAATGCAAGGGTCATAAAGAACCTTATTAGAAAAAAATAAAGATTGAAGACTCAGGGATGAGCTGAGTTTGTATTTTAAAGAGCAACTCATCCCCTCTGATTTTTAAGTAGCTTCTCAGCTTGGCACCTCCTTCTTGCAAAGGTGCAGAAAGCTGGAGAGGGACTTCTGACAAGGGTCTTGAACTGACAGACAAGGGGGAATGGCTTCCCACTGACAGAGGGCACAGTTAGATGGGATATTAGAAAGAAATTCTTCCCTGTGAGGGTGGGGAGGCCCTGGCACAGGTTGCCCAGAGAAGCTGTGGCTGTTCCATCCCCAGAAGTGTTTGATGCCAGGTTGGACAGGGCTTGGAACAACCTGGGATAGTGGAAGGTGTCCCTGCCCATGGCAGGGGTGGGACGAGATGGGCTTTAAGTTCCCTCCAACCCAAACCATTTGTAAGAGAACCCAGGACTTGCTGGGGCAAAGCCAATTCATCCAGCTTCTCCCTTTGGCACCTGTGGCACCACAATGGACTCACAGTGGCTGAAATGAGCCCCCTCTCCACCCCACAGCATCATCTCCTCAAGGGGATAAGCACAAGGGCCTGACTTCTGTAAATCACCACTTCAGCCCAGCCCTGCTGTGCACCCCAGGCACATCCCTCAGTACAGAGTCTCTGCAGCACCGAGGCAATCCATGACCTCAGAGGAGCTGTCAACACCCAGTGCTCCCTCCCAGGTGGGTACCAGGGTGCTCAGCAGAGCCTCTTGGATTAATAAAATGAATTCTGACTTTGCACACCTATCTCTTACTTTTAAATAAGCTTTTATTTCCACCCTGTGCTGCTGCTGCAATGCTAGGAGTGAGCAGTCATATCTGGCCACAGAAAATCCGTAAGAATTTCAGGGTAAAGCTTTCATCCAGTGAGAGCAAATCCTTGCAAACACCATTCTGACCATTTCCTGAGTTAGGCAGCAGCTTGTGCCCGCACGGTCACAGCTCTGGGACAGGACCCCAGCCACACACACTGACCCACGCCCCATACCCAGCTGGGGCAGGATGTGCTTGCCAAGTTACCCCCATGCCCTGGCATTCCCCACCCGGAAAATAAGGATTATTTCCCCCACGCAGTGTCCCAGTCTCCGCTCTGCCCTGCCCACATGCTGGTGGGTGTCTCACAGGGGATGTAAGTAAATAAAACCCCGTTTAAACCCCTGTGCAGGCCGGCGGGAGGGTGATCAGCGCGGCTCGGGGGCCAGGCCGGGGGTGTGGGGGCTGCCAGCAGCACACACGGCAGAAAGCCATGGGCTGTGGGCTGCGACCCCCGCGGCAGCCCCGGGACCCCCAACCCCTCCGGGAGCCAGGCTGGACTGCGGGGAGCACCGGGGGCCGCATTCCCGGCCCTCCGGGGAGCCCCTGGCCGGCCCTCTGTGGGGACAGCACGGCCACCACCGCCACCGCCACCGCCACCGCCACCCTCCCCGCGGCCCCGCCGGCTCCCGGCGCTGTTTCGTTTCTGCCGGGAGGAAGCGAGCTGCAAGCACAAAGCCAGCGAGGGGAAGCTTGGAGCGCTCCCGGGGAGCCCCCGCGGACCCCCTTACCTGCGTGAGGGCAGCACAGCGCCCTGCCCGCAGCACCGCCCGCGGCCGCCCCTCGCCGTGCCCGGCCAGCCGGACAATGGGCCGGGCGCGGAGCCGAGCCCGGCTGGCAGCGGCACGGCCCCGCCGCGCTCTCCTCACGCTCCGACTTCATGGCGGGGCACGGCGGGCCCGGGGCCGCGGGGGGGTCCCCGGTGGGCGGCTCCTCGCCGGTGCCGCGCGGAAGTGCGGCCAGCGCTACCTGCGCCGGGAATTTGACCCCTCGCCGGTCGCTTGATGTCACACGGCTCGGAGGAGTGGCTCTGCCCCGCACTGCCCCGGCTGCGGCGGGACGGGGGCCCCACAAGACTCCCGGAGCCCCGGGGCCGAGCAGGAACCCGCGGCCGGCCGGCGGCGGAAATGATTCCCGGCTGGAATCATCCATCGCTCCCGCCGCTGCCACCCACCGAGCGGCCAGAGCCGGGTCCCCGAGCCTCTGTCGCCTGCGCTGCTCGCGACACTCCCCGGCGCCGGCAGCACGGGGGAAACTGAGGCAGGAGGGGGGCGAGGCAGCAGCCCCGGGGCTCGGGCCAGATCGTCGTGGCAAGGCAAAGCCGTGCAGTGTTTTCTCTCGCAATGCAGTTGTTACTTATTTTATGCGGGATGGCGTGAGCAGAGACAAAGCAAAAGGCGTTGAGAACGCAGAGACCACCTGCCTTTCTGTGATAAAAGCCACATAAAAATACAGCAGAACAACCGAACTCTCTGAAACCCAGCACGCTAGTATAGCTTTTCCATCAAGGTTGGAAAAGACTTCCAAGATCAAGTCCAACTCTTAACCAAAAAGCACCATGGCCACTAAACCATAAGGCACAGTGTCTCATCTGCTTGTTTTTTGAACATTTATAGGGATGACAACTCCACCACTTCCCCTGAGGAGCCTGTTCCAGTGCTTGACCACTACTTCAGTGAGGAAACTTTACCTAATTTTTGTATTTTTGTTCCCTAAGGTACACGGTGGACTATTATCTTCCCTCACCCTGCTGCCTGGGCTGTTTGTTTCCAAGCCCCCCACAGCAGACCTGCTTTGCAAATTTTAAAGCGATGAAGAACTGGGCAGAAGCCCTTTGGGTTTGTGAATTTTTCCCTGTCTCTACACTGTTAACCTCACTAGATGAGTCCTGCCTGGCCAGCTACCAGCTTGGGGATGCTCTGGATGCAGCCCCAGCACACTGCAAACACACACCTCTTGCTCTGCCCAGGAAGGCAGTGCTTGCACAAAGCTCCTAAAACACAAAAACCCCACCACATTCCACTTTACAACAGCACCGAGCCTCTGCCAGCCACAGCTCCCCCACCCTACAGCAGCAATATCTCAGGCATGGGGAAACTGAGGCACACCCCATGTCCACAGGCTTTGACGTTTTGGGGAAGTGGGTGACAATACAACTGCGGGAGGAGTGAGCTGTCCTGGCTGGGAAGGAATGCACCCATGCCCACCTTGTACACAAAGGTCAATAAACCAGGCTGTCACCCACCCCGTGACACCCTCGTGTCCTCCCAATGAAGCAGGTTGTCACCCTCTTGCCCTGCCAGTACACTGCTGGGCATTGCAGCGGCTCGGAAAGGGCAAGAGAAGGGGAAGGGGAAAGGGAAGGAGAAGGAGAAGGAGAAGGAGAAGGAGAAGGAGAAGGAGAAGGAGAAGGGGAAAGGGGAGAAGGAGAAGGGGAAGGGAAGGGAAGGGGAAGGAGAAGAGAGAAGAGAGAAGGAGAAGGGGAAGGGGAAGGGGAAAGGAAGAGAGAGGAGAAGGAGAAGGAGAGGAGAAGGAGAAGGAGAAGGAGAAGGAGAAGGGGAAGGGGAAGGGGAAGGGGAGAAGGAGAAGGAGAAGGAGAAGGAGAAGGAGAAGGAGAAGGAGAGGGGGTCGATTTTGTTGTGCAACAAGCGCTGTTCTCATTGCAGCAAACCCCAGTGCACGAACAGGCTGGCGCTGCCACATGGCCGGGCACAGCTCTGCGGTGTCCCTGCCCCTGCCATCACCTACCTCAGCTCCGGGAAGGCCAGGGAAGCTCTGCGTCACCTCCCTCCCATGGCAGCCTGTTTGCACAACTCCTCTGGCTGGGATCAAGTCGGAGCCCGCCCGTGCCCGCTCCGCTGCCGGTGCTGCGGGAGCGCTGCCACGGCCGGAGCCGCCCCACGCGAGCCGGGATCACCGCGGCACCTGCGGCTTTAACCCTGCTGGGCTCGTAATCCCAGAGCAAAGGCAGCCGTGCGAGCGGCCACGGCTCGGGAAGGTGCTGAGTTCAGCGCCCCGAAGCAGAGGGAGGAGGTTCTGCGCGTCACGGGCATTGCACAAGCCCGAAGCTCCCCAAGAGCTCCCCGGGAGCCGCTCCCTGGCAGAGGAACCCGGGGAGCAGCGGGAGCGCTGGGCTGGAACTGCCTTCTGCTGACTAATGGTGGCCCGGCAGCGTTATTCACACCCACAGCACCCGGCCGTGCTGAGACACTGCTGCTCTTTGACCCAGCTGTGGACTCACAAGGATTCCCCTGCTCCTTCCCCTGTGGTTAATAATCCCTTTGGAAGAATGGAAAAACGGTGCTGCTGAATCACCAGCTCGTGCCTCGCTGGGTGTGCGTGGTGCCACCAGGCTCTGAGTGTGTCCCTGTGACAGGCAGCAGTCACCCTTTGTCTGCGGGGTTGGTCTTGGAGTCCTCTCCTTGCTCTGGATCAACCATTGCTGTGTGGCCAGGGCTGGTCCCTGCCCTTAGCCAGGCAGACGCTGAGGCCAGGGAGGTGTTTCTGTCCCTGCAGTCACTCCCTGTGCATTCTGGCTGCTGCTGGTGCTGGGAAAGGGAGCGCTGGTGTCAGTGCAGATGGGCCTGGCCCTTCTGGCCAAATCAGCCAGCCTCCTTCAGCCCTGCCTAGCCAAGACCCTTCTGCAGGGGCAGGAGAGACCCTTCCCACCCAAGCCTGGCCCTGAAGGTCTCTGCAGGCTGATCCAAACTTGACAGCCCCCACCAGTGGACAAATCTCTATTGGGTGTCCCATCTCCAGCTTCCTGCGCTGGGAGGTCTCTCCAGGATTACAGTTCTGAGGCAAGCAAGCTACAGGTTGTCACCACCAAAAATTGTCCCAGCTCTGCCAAAAATCCCAAGGGCAGGGCCCACCAGAGACTGGCAACAGAGAGTCAAGTTGGGGTCAGAGAGTTGTCCAGCCCTGGCACAGGCTGCCCAGGGCAGTGGTGAAGTCCCCAGTCCTGCAGAGATTTAGCAGGCATGTGGATGTGGCACCCGGGGACATGGGTTAGAGGTGGCCTTGGCTGGACTGGATGATCTTAGAGAGCTTTTGCAACCTTGATGATCTCATGATTGTGTGAAAAAGCAACTCAGCTCCAGCACTGCTGCTCCACAGGGAACAGTTGTCCCTCCCTGCAGCACGGAATAGGAGCTGGTGGCTGATCAAATGCAGCTTGAGCATCTGGCTGGTGCTGTGTGTCACTGCCCTGCAGGCACCTGAGCCACTGCTGAGTGACCTCAGCCCTGCTGGAGAATCCCTGCAGAAGGCCAGAGATGCATCCCTGCACCCTCAGAGCCACATCTGACCTGGAGGACAGAGCTGTCCACAAAAACCACCAGAACAGAAAAATCTGGAGACCTCATACAACGCCCCCCTGCTTCCAGGAAAACTTCCTAAAACTTCCCTCCCACAGCCATGGAAACTCCCCTCTCCATCCCCCTCTCTGCAAAATAAAGATAACAGACTGAGGACATGTTTCAAAACAGAGCTGATTTCATTTTTCCCCCTGGTTTTTCTTTCAAGGAAAAACTTCTCTCAAAAATGACAGATTTTTGTCAAACACTTCACTCATGACAAATTGGCATTGTCATGGAGGAGAGCGCTCGGCTGGGAGTTTCAGAGGCACTTTGGGAACCTCCATCTGCTCCTCCCGAGCTAAAATCCAACAGTGCTGAGGTTGGAGGACGTAATGTGTGAGGCAAGGATTAATTAACATCGATCTGGCTCCAAAACCAGAGGCACGGAGAGTAATTTTCATTGAGGAACTTGGCACCATTTAGCACCTCCTCCTCCTCCTCCAGTGCTGCTGGAGTATTTTAAGCTCCTGAAAATCACACGTGCATCACCAAGAGTTTTTGCAGTTATTAATGAAAGCCTCAATAGAGAGAAAAATCTGATTTTTTTTGTTAGCTCCCTAGCCAGGCCATACACACCATTTTTCCCTTCTTTAAAGCAGCACTGCAAAAGCCATTTTAAAGAGGAAAAAAAGCAACAGGGAAAGGGCAAACATTATCATGTTGGTCCTAATCTCATTTGGTACAACTTCCTGAGCACATCGCAGTTACTTCTATTGTGTTTTTTAATTTTATCATGAGGATTATATTTATCATCACAGACATTTTATGCCTAACTTCTGGGCTCTTTACAATATTTTCATTCAAATGCTAAAAGGCTGTAATGAGTCTAAGATAATGGCCCGCAAATATAAATGACACAGATCAGAATAGGGGGAAATTGGTTAAAAAGGAAAACAAATAGAAATTATCCATCCTAATTTGCATTCAGAGATGGTAACTGGGGGAAAAAAAATTGATGTATTATGGAGAGGGAGGTTTCACCTGAACCCAACAGAACCTGCTGTGCTTCTGCAACATCTGGATCCAGCTGCAAATGTCAGTGACTCCTCCCTGCCCTCCCCAGCTTCACCAGCACTAACGAGGGAGGGATGGCACAGACAGCTGCAGGTTTGTGGCCCTGCAGGGACAGGGTGGGCATGGATCAGCAAAACCTGAGTTCCCCGAGAGCTCTGAACCGCTGAACCCCACCAGAATCAATATTTTCCTTTTTAAAACAATGCTGGGGGGAAAAGCACATCTCATATAGATTCAGTGTTATTCTGGGTTTTACATTATTCATTGAACCTCATCCCATGTCATGCTGCAGTGAATATATTACCATATATGATGATACAAAAATTACATGACTCCTGCAAATACCCGATAAAGTGTCAGGCTGGGCTGCTAAAGGAGCTGCAATTGCTCATTAGCAACGTGTAATTAACACTGCCACACGTTGGGGCTGAGCCAGCGCCAGTACAGGGAAAGAGAAGGAAAATAATAATAATAATAATAATAATAATAATAATAATAATAATAATAATAATAATAATAATAATAATAGAAAGATAGTCGTAAATCAGACAACAACAAGCCCCAGAGCTGCATGGTGGGTCTCAAACTTTGGGAAACATTTTCTTGTTGAAGCCTTAAAATAATAATAATAATAATAATAATAATAATAATAATAATAATAATAATAATAATAACAACAATTATTATTATTATTATTATTATTATTATTATTATTATTATTATTATTATTATTATTATTTTTATTATTATTATTATTATTATTATTTTTATAATAATATAGGCAACAGCAAACCCCAGGGCTGTGTGGTGGGTCTCAAACTCTGGGAAACATTTTCTTGTTGAAGCCTTATCTCCCCCTCAGCATATCCAGGAATGTCACTGCAAGAGCCACCGTGTCCCCAGAGCCTCCCAGCTCTGCAGGGATCATGGGGGCACTTGGAGGGAACAGGCTGCATGCAGAGAAATATCAGGGGAAATGGGAAGTCTGTCGGGACAGCTCAATGATTTATCCCTGTGTATAAATGTGCTGCTGTTTCTGAAAATGGCTTTGCAGCCTCAATGCCACCTGTGATTCCAATGGGGCTGGAGGTGGGCAGCTCCACTCTGATATTGGCCACTATCTTTATACTCAACTATTATTGCCTTTTAAAAAAATTTTTAAGCTGCCCTGGAACTTTCACAGAGTTTCTAATGCTCTGTCTTCATCAACCACTCCAGCTACATATAAATAAATAAAATTACCTTAGGGAATTCAGTACAGAAAACAGGTCTTTATGACACCCACACGACCTGCTGCATTCACCAACACAACCAAAACTCACCCAAACCCCATTTCTTTACACCCAAAACCTGACTCTCACTTGGCACAAGGCTTGTGCACGTGCATAGGCTCCAAGTGATGCTACAGCCCAATTTTTGGTTGCTTGCAGGAACTGCAAAGACAACAAAAAAGTGGGAATAAAGCCTGGCTGGGGTGGCTGGGATTTGTGAGGCAGGTTAGGAAAGCCCAAGGGGCTGCATGGATCAATGACCCCTGAGCCTGGACAGATCCCATTCCCCTCCTGTCACTGTGTGTATCAACAGAATATTTATAAATCAATTGAAAGCAATTAATCAGCTAGAGAAAGATAAGGGATAATGAAGAAAAGAGATTAGCTGGTGATGCGCGAACAGGGCTCCTCTGGGGAGGAACTGCTGTGGTTGGAAGCCTCCTCTGCAAAGCCTATTAGCTCCACTTAAAAAAGAAATTTAAAAGAAGCAACCTGAATAATTAAAAGGAAGAGTTAATGGTTCATGCTAACAGCTTCTAAAAACCTGCAGCAGCCTTGTTTGTTAACCAGGGGGACCTGCAGATAAACCCCAGCTCCAGGGCTGCAGCTGCAGCCCCACAACCATTCCTGCATGGAGCCCAACATTCCTGCATGCCCTGGCAGGGGGGAGCCAGGGAGGCTCACCTGGACCTGCTGGGCTCACCTGGGTGACCAACCCTGAGAGCTGAGCTATGAACAACAGCAGAGAAACCACCCCAGGATGTGAGGAGAAGCCTCCAGTGGTGTAAATCCCAATATTGGCCACCCAGTGTATCCCATGGTAACCTTCCAATCACCAACCCGCTCCTTGTTGGCTAAGCCAGGACTAAATATAGAGCTTTGTTGGTTGCCAGCTGAAGAATTAACATCTGGACAGGGAAGTCACCATTTCTGCCATTTTCTGTAAATTTTCCTACTGATTTTTCCACCCTAATCCCTCCACACCAAATTCTGGGGAGGGGCAGGACCAGCAGCATTTTCCTTGGCTGTATTCTGGGGGTGAAATAATAATTTATTTCACCCCCAGAAGATGCCAGCACCAGGGCTGGGCATCCAGCCCACACCACCATGATGGTGCCGCTAAGAACTGGGTGCTTTTGGCCAAAATATCTTTCTGAAGCTGCCACTTCATTTTTGAGGAGAATCCAAAAATGCGCCACCCCCCAGCTGTGACATCCTGGGGATGTCTGTGAGGAGCTTTCCCAAATTTATTGGGAAATTTGCAGCCTCTTCCAGGGCTATGGGATCCCACCTGAGAGCTGGCATCCTAATCAGGAAGCCCCAGCAATTCAGAGCACTAAACACAGCATTTCAGTGCAAGTCTTGCCTTTTCCAAGTAGTACTGAACAAAATTGCCAGCTCAGAGCTGGAGCTCATGGTTTTGGTTTTTTTTCAGAGGAGGAGGGTAAATATCTCCCCACCTTCCTCACCAACCTGTGCAAGGCAGCAATTTAACCTTCAAGGCAGAGCTCACACTCATTTTGTAACAGCCCTTATCTACAGGTTAGGGCCAGAGTAGCTCCACTGGGGACAATCTATAACAGATAAAAATAACTGCACTGCAGCACAGGCACGAGCAGCTTCCTCCCTGCCTACCCATTCATGGCAGCTGAGGGGCTGAGAGCAGCAAAACCCCCAGGTTCTGGTGCTTTGGGGCTGATGTTGATTTAACAGGAGGAAATCCACAGGCTGAGCCCACACTGGGCTCTCCAGGTGCCCCAGAGCATCCTGCTCCCACCCCACTGCCCTTCACCCAGAGCCCTGTTTCAAAACCTTATTTTTCCCCTCTTATTGTTAATATTTTTTTAAAAATAAATGAAATAAACTTGAAGGTTTTCCAAGTGCCTAAGCATCAGGAGGGATAATATTTTACTTACCTGTTATGCACCACTTAATGAACTTCTAATCTGTGCTTATTAAAAATTTTCACTGCAAAGTTTATTCCACCCTGCCAGGAGGTTCAGGTCACACCTGGAGGTTTTAAACCACTTTTTTTCCACTAAACTGTTGCTACCACACTGAATTTCACAGCACACCTGACTGTGATGAAACAAATAAAATAAATCTTATAAAATCCTATAAAATCACAGAGTGGTTTGGGTTGGAAGGGACTTTAAAGCTCATCTACTTCCACCCCTGCCATGGGCAGGAACACCTTCCACTATCCCAGTTTGCTCCAAGCTCTCTCTGGGTAAAAAAACCCCAAACTGACCCCAAATCAGAACTGGAAATGAGATTTTTCAGTCTGAAAAGGAAGAGGCAAATGCTAACCAGTACCAGAAATATCTTGTTTTTCTGAATATGCACAGTATTGCTGGATGGGAGTGTGGCAATGGGGGGTGTAATGCTGCCCCATCTATTTTACACACGTTCCCAAAGGCAGGAAAAACCATTTAAAGCTGAGAGGGCTGCACTGGGTGCCTGCCTGGAATTAAACACCACACTAGGCAGCAAAGTTAATAAAAGTGACAGCCTTTTATTCATCTGGGCTTGTGCTGCAGTGCTTGGAGGCAGCAGGGAGCTGCTCTTATGGAGTTATCAGGGCACTGCACCAGGCAGACCTGGGGCTGGGAGAATAAAATAAATTAAAAAAAATTATTTTATTTAAAAATATAAAATAAAATAAAATAAAATAAAATAAAATAAAATAAAATAAAATAAAACATAGGGCTGGAAGAATAGAATAAATAAAAATATTTTATTAAAAAAATAAAGTAAAATAAAGTAAAATAAAATAAAATAAAATAAAATAAAATAAAACCTGGGGCTGGGAGAATAGAATAAATTAAAAAATTTATTAAAAAATAAAGTAAAATAAAATAAAATAAAATAAAACCTGCGGCTAGGAGAATAGAATAAATTTTTTAAAAATTATTTTATTTAAAAATAATAAAATAAAGTAAAATAAAATAAATAAAATGTGGGGCTGGGAGAGTAGAATAAATTTAAAAAATACTTTATTTTAAAAATATAAAATAAAATAAAATAAAATAAAATAAAATAAAATAAAATAAAATAAAATAAAATAAAACAAAACCTGGGGCTGGGAGAATAGAATAAATGAAAAAAAAATTTATTTTATTTAAAAAAATAAATAAAATGAAATAAATAAAACCAAAGGGGCAGCAGAAGGCATGAAGCTGTATATCAAAGGCAACAGCACAAACCCAAGTTCTGGCAACATCAGGGTGGGGACATGTGGGGCTGCATCCCTGTGGAATGAACTCAACACTCTGTGGATCAACTCTTGTTAGGGTGGGAAAAACATCCCAGAGGAGGTGTGAGGATGCACTGAAACCCAGCTAAGCAGACAGAAAACAAATCAAATGTTTTATTTCCAGCCAGATGAAACAAACCAGTTCTGCTTCCTGGGGGAAACCATTCTCTGTTCTGTCTGGAGAGCCCAGAGAAGTGGAGCAGAGCAATTCCTGCAGCAGCAAAGCAGCAGGTGAGTGAGCAGGGAGCAGCTGAGAACATCCAGCTCCCAGAAAACACCACCCCAGTGACCCCAGCTGCTGCACTGGGGGTGGGAATAGGGGTTGAATGATCAATTTGATTTTTAAGCTGCACTAAATGCCTTCCCAAGCTCCTCAGGAACACCCAGTGCTGCTTTAAGGTCACAGGGGGTACCAACCCTTCCAAGCCCTGTTTTTCAGAATCCCAGAAGGGTTTGGGATGAGAGAAACCTAAAAGCTCATCCTGTTCCACCCCCTGCCATTTTTAAAACCACTTTTTTCCCACTAAAATGTTACCAACACACTGAATATCACAGCACACCTGACTGTGATAAAACCAATATACCCATGCCCATAAAATCACAGAGTGCTTTGGGCTGGAAGGGACTTTAAAGCTCATCTTGATTCAATTCCTGCCATGGCAGGGACACCTTCCACTATCCCAGGGTGCTCCAAGCCCTGTCCAGCCTGGCCTTGGACACTTCCAGGGATCCAGAGGCTGCTCTGGGCACTCTGGAAAGTTCCTGCCACTCCTGCATGGGGACAGCAGGCAGGGCACAGTGACACTGCCATGAGGAGGGATCCTGGCACCAACACATCCTTGGTATTCCCAAAATAATCCAAGGATAAACACAGGGCAGCAGGGAGGGAGGTGGGGCAGGAGTAAAGAGGAAGAGAAGGGAGAGAAAAGGAGTAAAGGGGAAGAGAAGGGAGAGGAGAGGAGTAAAGAGAAAGAGAAGGGCACAAGGTACAGCACAGAGTGAGGCAGGAACACAGAAATCCATACCTGATACTGAGCATCTTTTACCTTTTGAGTACACCAGGTATCTGAGGAAAGATTTGAGGTAAACCTGTTGCAAATGTGAATGAAAACCCCAATTTTTAGCTAACCCAGGATGTTTTTTTTAGGGAGCAGTAGCAGTTGCTGCCCTGATGGAGCAGGAATGGGGCACAGGGGTGACCCCAGCATTTCCTGCAGCACAGGGAGCAGCCAGGGTGGGATTGGGCTGATGAAGTAAAACCCCAGAAGGGAAGATGGGCTGGTGGCTCTGCAAGCACTGCCAGAATATTTCAGGGAGCAGCTGTGCCTTACCAAAACCATGGAGAACCATCCCAGCTCCCAGCCTGATCCCAGCCCTCTGCACAGGGCAGCTCCCAGGCCAGGTAATGATTGCATCTGGATTCTTCTTTCCTTTTTTCTCTTCCCAAACTTTATTTTTAAACTCAGACTCATGAAATTCTCATAAATAAATTGCCATGACCGGTACAGAAATGACTCTTGCATTTCCCCCATTTCCCCCCATGTGCTGCACAAGGCTCAGCAAGCAAAGCTGACAGCAGGAGCCCTTATCCCTTCCACGTGTACTTCATAACCCAAACCATGATTTTCAAATAGCCAGAGCTGGAAAATGAAAATAAGCCATACATGATCCTAAGAGACAGGTAGCCAAGAAGCAATTGTATTAACTCAAAGCTAAATATGATCAAGAGTAATAATTCAAGTATGGGTTTTCAGTGTGGTACTTGAGGAAGACAAAAAAGATGTTATTTCCTGCTATTTATTCACATAAAGGTTCTGCAGTCATCCACCTTTGCTACACTGCCCTCACAGGACCTCTCCCAAGCTGTGCCCAGCACTGGGCATTTTCCCAGAAAAAACATTGTTGTACTGAATAAATGAGGCCAATAATAACAAAAAAAATACCCAAAGCAATGGGGGGATTTGGAGGAGATAAAAAAAAAGCCACAGGCAAATGCAATTCTTTCTACTTAGTGCAAGCAGCAGTGTGTGGGACTAGGATGGGAGAAGGGGCACCCAAATGACTCCAGGATTAGGTTTATAAGTGGGAAAATTAAAGAAATAACGAATCATTCACACACTAGACACCCACTACCCCCACACACACTGCTGAGCACACCCAAAAGATTTCAAAAACTCAAAATTCTTCAAAACTCTTTTTAACTTGGTAAACCAGGGATTTTGAAATAAATAATCCAGCTGTTTTGTGCTGGGACAGGATGCTGGCCAAGCCCCCTCTCTCAGAGGCTGCCTGTGAGATTAGAAGAAAAAGTATCTAAAATGCAGGGTGAAAGGGTCTCCATTTCAATATTTCTAAATGTAAAAGTCTCAGCAATGCCTTAAATAATTCAGAACCTTTAGGAGAGGCACAGCCCCACATTGAGCCACTTTTGGTAGCTGCTCTTTTCACCAGTTTCCCCCCTGCTACACCACAAAAATGATGGAAAAAATCCCTTTATTTTCTTAAGGGAGATTCACCCTCGCACCACAGTCCCCACAGGAGTACAAATATTTGATGCAATCAGAAAGAAAACAAAACAGTCCCGAAATGACAACTGAGAGGGAAACAATCTGGGAAGTTTTAACCTTCAAAATCTGTCTCTTAATTCTGGTTGTGATTCCTGCAGGCGAGGGAGGAGGAAGAAAACACAGAGTGGTGTCTGCTCCTGCCTTCCAAAGGCAACTTGAAATGGGATTTTAGGAGAACATGACTAGGCCAGAGTTAATGCTATTAAAATTCAAAGTGCAGAGAGAGCTGATAATCCCAGCTGGTTCCTGGGACAAGAATCCGATTGTGCAGCACACAGAGGTTTGGTGCTGCTGGCTGATATTGATTTGATTTGATTTTATTGGAAGGGGGAAAAAAAAAAAAAAGGGAGAAGGATCAGGAAGGAAACCCTGAGCTCTTCAGCAGCATCAGCCCAGCTCAGCGAGCAGAAAGGAAACTGCTGGCAAACTGAACTGAAAAATGTAAAAAAACCCCAGAGATTTGGAGACAAAGTGATCCCCTGGGCTGTGGGAGCTGCCCAGGCATGGATGGGTCTGGAGAGCTGAGCAGCAGCAGAGGCACAGCCTGGAGCAGGCACAGGGCAGAGAGGAGGGGATGCAGCTGCAGAGCAGCCCCAGAGCATCCCCAGCAAGACATGAACACAAAATAATTCAATAATTCCCTGAGACCTGCAGCACTGCCCTGGGAGCTTTGGAGAGCTGGAATCCCAAACTTGGTCATGATCCTGTGCACCTTCATTTCCTGCACACTTCAGCCAGGCTCTGCATCTGCAGGAGCCACTGAGGGACCACTTAAGAGGGAACAAGTGGAAATGCAGTCACTGTATTTACACACACAGAGTATTTTGATTTTTAATTATTTTTTTTTTAAGCACACGGCCAAATACTGCCTTGATTTTGTACCAATTAATCCTCCAGCCAGAGATTTTCTTCTGTTCTTCAGCCACTTGCAAAATCCTCCCAAAAGATTGCTGGGGGTTATAGAGGAATTATGTTGGTTAGTGAGCCAGTTATTATCCCTCTGATAAGAGGAGCTGATCTGGGCAGAGAGGCATTGGCTCCACACTATTTGCAAGGAAAAATTAAAGCAGAGATAGTGGCAGGTTTGCTCAGCTCCTGCCTTATCTCCAAAGCACGGCAGAGATATAACTTGATCCAGTTCTGGCCAGGGAAGGAAAGCAGGGCTCCAGGGGAATTCAGCAAAGGCAGTTTTTCCAGGCTCTAACACTGCAGAGAAAATCAAAATACAGCAGCAGAGGTGTCCAGGAGAACCTGAATTCTGGGAGTTTTGGGAACAGACACCTGGGAATTGGGTGTGCTGTGAGTCAGGTTTATGATATGGTGAAATGCACCCATAAACCTGTGAGGTGTCATAAATTCCCTTCCTTAGTGGATGCAATCAAGCTGGGCAGGCAGCCCTGAGGGGAGGGCTGGGAGCACCAGGTGCCCTCCAGAGGAATCCTGACAGCATGCCAAGCAGCATCTCCAGAGCAAAATGTGTCCAAAAGAAACTTTGCTCTGCCTTCAGAGCCAGAAATAGGGCAGGACTGGATGTCATCTGTGATGCTTTGCACCTTGTTGCACTTGGGAGCCACTGGGAAATGATTTGCAATTGAGGAAAGTTGTTTTTTTTAAACTTTTATAGCATTTTATTTTTAGATTTGGGGTCACCAATGAAGTCCCCTGGAGGCATTCACTGCCCTGAGCCTGGTGTGAGAGGGCAGCAGCACACAAAGCTCTCCTCAGCTTTGAGGAGATGGGGATGTGGTGCAGGACAATGAGGTTTGTCCCAAAGCCAGCTTTTCTCTGGGAATTGCAGCTTTGGGAGCAGGGTTCTCTCCACCTTCCTTAGGAACTGTCATTATTTGGGCTCATTTATACCTTAAAAGGGGGTTTCTAAGCCTTCATCACTCTGCAACAGCAGCACAAGCAGATTTACATGCAGGAATCTCTCTCCAAATGTACTCCAGGGAGGAAAAGGATATCCTTAGGGAGATAACAATATTTTAAGGGGCTGGGTTTTTAATTTGAAGATATATTTTAATCCAAATTGTCTGGAGCCAAGGACCAGACAAATGGCATTTGCTCCAGCCACTTCTCATGGTCTCTGCCATCTCAGCAGAGGAAGGGAAGAGCAGCAGATCAAAAAAGCCATGTGGAGAAAATAATGAGTTTGGATTTTATTGGTGGCACAAGGCACAACACAGAGTGAGGCAGGAACACAGAAATCCATACCTGATACTGAGTTTCTTTTACCTCTTACTGGGCTTTTGAGTACACCAGGTATTTGGGGAAAGATACAGGTAAACCCCAAGGAAATGTGAATGAAAACCCCAGTTTTTAGCAAACCCAGGAGGTTTTTTTTTAGGGAGCAGTAACAGCTGCTGCATCTTCCCATGGTAAATGCCAGGGAGCTGAGCCTGCCCAAGGACAGGGAATGTGGCATCCACAATTTCTGAAAAATCCCTTTGCCCAGGATTTTCCTGCTGGGAAGCTGCGAATCCTCAGAGAAAAAGGAAAACAAATTCTTATCTCATTTGCTTCTCCTGTGTTGTGCTCACATGTGGAATGTGTCTGGACATTGTTTATCCAACAGGTGATTGTTTCATTGGTTTCATGTGAATTATTTTGACTTATTGGCCAACCATGGTCCAGCTGTGTCAGGACTCTGGAAAGAGTCACAAGTTTATTATTATTATCTTTTTAGCCTTCTGTAAATATCCTTTCTGTATTTCTGTATTCTTTAGTATAGTTTAGTATTCTTTTATAGAATATAGTATTATAAAATAATAAATTAGCCTTCTGAGAACATGGAGTCAGATCCATCATTCCTTCCTCTGCAATGCAAACACAATAAGGGAACTTCATGGTCCTCACTGCAAGACATTCAACATCCCAGAAACAAGCCCCAGGAAGATCTGAGGAGCTGGGGAATGCTCCATCTAACTGGATTAAGCTCCAAAATCATCTCTGGAGATGCAGAAAAGCAGCCAGGGCACTACAGCTGCATGCACAGATCTGATTCCTCGCCGTGCAACAGACCCCTGGCATTTATCTCTGCTGCCCAAAGATCTGCTGGAGCCCTGAGGATCTCACCATGAATCAGCATCAGCCAGGGCTCTGCTCACTCTGCTCTGCCCCCTCATCACAGCATTAATTCCCTCCCTACCAAAAAAAAAAAAAACCTGGAGCAAAACCCGGAGTGAGAAGCAGCATTTCAGTCCCAGGCTCTGCAGCTCTGACATCTCCCATGGAAGGGAGGAATTTCCCTCCCAGTGAACAGTGGGTGATACATTCCTTGGCAGCCTGCTACCATTAGCAAACACAATCTGTATTTCTGCCTGCCTCATTTGTTTGCCAAGTGCATTGGAAAGGAATATTTTATCCACTGCCAGATAAAACCCACAAGCGACCGTGCCCAGGGTTCTGCTGCAGGTATCGAGGTTTGTTCCTGCAAAAGGACCTCCACAAACCCCACCTGCATCAAATCCATCACACAGGGGGCTGAGAGGGGCAAGGAGGTGGCATCCCAGCCCCTCTCCTGGCCTGGGATAAAAGGTGGGAGGAATAAGGGGGAAATTGGCTGCACTAGAGCAGGGTTAAAGAGCTCCTGCTGGATTTGGGATGGAGAAGAGGAAAAACCCTCCCAGGCTGAGCTGCTACCTGTGCTGCAGCCTCAGTGAGTGCTGGTCCCTGCAGCTCTGGCCCAAGCTCAGCTCAGCTCTGTAAACCTGGGTTTAAACCAAGCTGCTTTCAGCTCACGCCCCAGTTCCTTTGCCTAGGGTATAATTTAAACAAAACTCCCTGAAAATGCCCAAAGCAGACATTTGTGGTTCCACAAGTGTTTTTTTTTTTTTCTCCCCTTGGTGATCTGCACATCAAACACATGAAAAAACAGACAGAGGAAAGGGCTTGTTTGAGTTATTTTCTCTTTCCTCTGACCCAGCTCTCACAGCTGAGCCTTTCCTGCACCCCCAGTGCAGCAGAAGCAAAATTCTGAACACACATGGGAAGAGATCCTGGGAAAGGGGAGCAGCCAGCTCACAAAGTCCTCTCATCCAGCCTCAGTAAGCTTAAAAAGCCTTTTTTTTTTCCTCCCCCCATGATTTTAATTTAATTTTTTTCCCCATTTCCTGCTTGTATTCTGCTCCTCCAGCTGGAACATGCTCCACACAAAACTCCAAACCTGCACAGGGGTTATTCCTATGGGAAAGCAGCTCCAGTGCCTGCCTGGAGCCCCAGCAAGGGAAGAAGCACAGCCAGGACACCACACACTGCCAACACCAGGTCCCTGAGCCCTTACTGTGAGACTCCCCCTCCCCAGCAGCCCCACAGCCAGACTAAAACCACCAACCTGCATCTGGGAAGCTCCCAAATCCCACTGGCAATTTCCACAGCCATCCAGTTCCATCTTCCCTTTCCAGAGCAACCTTTCCCCCTCTTTACTTGGCTTTCAAGTTCAGTTGAAGACATTAACCTAATTACAGCTATTTCTGGCATCATTTTTGTCTCCTTCTCACTCCCCCTGCATTCAGTCCAGGTCAATTTTGCAGCTTATCCCAAAAATTCCTGCTTGTTTGGGATTTTTTTTTTTTGCAACAGTTCCACTTCAGCCAAAAGGGAGGAGAAAAGGAGATGCTGTAGGGGAGTGAGAATAAATGGAAAAAGCTGTGCCAAGGGTGGCAGAAGGAGAAAAAACCCATTATTTTAAATTAAGAATTAAGAATACATCCGCTCCCAGGATGCTGCTTGAGCTGAGGATGGGGTGGTTCTGGAAAAGGGTGGCAGCCATGGAGCAGCTCAGGTAATTTGGGGGACCCAGAGAATGACCCCCATTTCACCCCTGCAAGCTGCAGGCCTGGAGGTGCTGTAGAGCTGGGTGCACTTTCAGCAGCTCCTTAAGATCTCAGTTTAAGCAGGATTTTCAGAGCACCAAAGCTCTTTAGGTGCCTAAATCCCACTGAGAGTCCCTTTGAACGCTGCCACCTTCTTAAATTCTGGTGGGTTTAGTGTCATGAAACACCCAAACACCCCAGGCACACATCCCAGGGCTGGGGAGCTGCTGAGCACCACCAGCCCCACCCAGCTCTGCAACGTCCAAACCCAGGACATCCCTCTGGACCTGCTGGAACCCAGGACATCCCTCTGGAGAAGTTGGAACCCAAGACATCCCTCTGGAGAAGATGGAACCCAGGACATCCCTCTGGACCTGTTGGACCCCAGGACATCCCTCTGGAGAAGCTGGAACCAGGACATCCCTCTGGACCTGCTGGAACCCAGGACATCCCTCTGGAGAAGCTGGAACCCAGGACATCCCTCTGGAGAAGTCAGAACCCAGGACATCCCTCTGGAGAAGTTGGAACCCAGGACATCCCTCTGGACCTGTTGGAACCCAGGACATCCCTCTGGAGAAGTTGGAACCCAGGACATTGCTCTGGACCTGTTGGAACCCAGGACATTGCTCTGGACCTGCTGGAACCCAGGACATTGCTCTGGACCTGTTGGAACCCAGGACATTGCTCTGGACCTGTTGGAACCCAGGACATCCCTCTGGAGAAGTTGGAACCCAGGACATTGCTCTGGACCTGTTGGAACCCAGGACATTGCTCTGGACCTGCTGGAACCCAGGACATTGCTCTGGACCTGCTGGAACCCAGGACATTGCTCTGGACCTGCTGGAACCCAGGACATTGCTCTGGACCTGTTGGAACCCAGGACATTGCTCTGGCTGCCCTGGAGGACTCCAGACCCTGGCAGGGGCTCAGAGACCTTGGCACAGAGTCAGACACCTGTGCCTTTGATTTTAGCCCATGGAAACAATTCCCAACCTTGTGCCAAGAGTTACAAGCCACAAGAGTTTGAGTAGAGTGATAGTGAATTTGTCACAGGGTGAAAAAGTAGAATTTTGGGGGTTCAAGAGGCAAGATGGAGGAATCTGGGCTTGTCCTGTCCTTCTTCTCCTTGTCCTCCACCTTCTGCTGTGATGGTGGCACTTTTGGGTTGGTTTAGAGTAGAGACAGACTGTCTAACATGGGTGATAGGTATTGGAAAATCATTTTAAATAAAGTACAGGTAGTTCTTAGTATAAAAAGCCGACACCACCCCAAGGGCAGGGACTGTGCCATGAACTGACCTGCTGGGCAGATCTCAGCAGGTCAGAGAAAGAATGGAACAGATAAGAGAAAATAAACAACCTTGAAAAGCAGAGCCAATGAATCTTCTTTGGTCGTGGGGCTGGGAAAAAAGAGACTTAAATACCTTGGGGTCATCTTGACCTCAGAGCCCCCAGCACTGCAATTCATGGAATATGTGGGCAGGGAATCCCCATTTGGGCACCTCCAACTTGTTCCACCTCCAACCCTTTCCTGTCTGACCTGGGAGTTCAGGTTTCTCCTTTTCCCCCTCCTGCTCTATCTGGATGAGCACGGGGTGAAGCAGAGATCCCTGCCTACAAACCCTCTTGGAAATGGTTGTACAACAGCCCCCCTGCATTTCCTCCTGTCCCACACAGCCCTGTCCTGGTGGAGGATGAGCCTTGGAACCAAGAGACAATCACAGGGCAGATGTGGCAGCACCCAGACCAGGGATGGAGCCACAGCTCCTTGGAGCTGCTCAGTGCTCCAGCTGTGGGTGCTGCCAAAATCCCCAAGCAAACAAACCCTCAGCCCAAATTTGGGGTGGTTTTTACCTTTCTGAGGCTGCAGGGACAGGGGATGCAGCTGCCAGCAGTGCTCTTGGGGCTGCAGACCCTCCCAGTTTCTTTCCTGCATTCTCAAGCCATTTGAGCTCCATGAACCTCTGTGATAGTGCAGGGAAGGAACGTGCCAAGGCATGTGTTTGGCTTCTATCATGTCAAATACATTTTAATTGGTGATAATTCCTGCCTGCCTGGTATATCCAGGTGAAAATGAACCCTGCGTGCTCCTCTCTGCTCTCTCTGCAGGTTAATGTTCCTCAGGCAAGCTGGTATTAAAACCAAGGGGTTGGAGCAGTGGGAATAAAAAAAAAAATCAGCTTTTAAAGGGCAGCTCTCCCAAAACCATCATGAGATGTTTAAACTTAGTTCCAATTTGGGAGCAAACTCCTGATTTAATAAGTGTAAGGGATTTCTCCCTGAATGGGAGGGAGAGGTGGCACCAAAGCAGCCCCTGGAGGGGCACATTCCCATTTTGCCAGGCACAGCAGCCTGATGCTCAGGGGAGGATGCACAGCTCCCCATCACCTCCTCCAGGCTGTGATATTTTCATCAATAGCCTTACTCACATCCTGAGGCAGATGAAGGCACCTGCTCCTGGCTTCTCCCTCCCTCTGACCAGGGAGCAAACACGGGAGGGACGGAGCCCCCACAGCTGACAGGGAGGGTTTGGGATCAGCCAGAAACCTGAATGGGGCTGTGATTAATTAACCCACACAGAGCTGAATTTATGGGATATTTGTATCTCTTGGTTCACTCAGCCAGCTTTGATTACCCCACAGGCACATGGGTGCTCCCTAGCATTGAGGTCTCTGCCTTCTCCCTCTCCCCAGGCTGGGTTTCTGCAAGGGCAGCATGAGGGCTGTGCTGGTTTAGGGTGGGTGAGCAGGCAGGATGAGCCACAGGACCCCCCAAAATGTCTGTGATGGAGCCACAGCAGCTCCTCCTGCACCAAGCAAGCAGGGATGAGTTTCAGAGAGCATTAGCACCGGTAATCACCACCCCTCACAAACACCCTGCTCCAGGTCTCCAGGGTTTCCACCCGATTTGTATTTTCTCCCCAGTGCCCACCACCTTTGCAGGTCCAGAAGTGGCAGGTGGGAATGGTGATAATTCAAATATTCACTGGGGAGTGCTGGCAAGAAAAGCAGAAATCTTCCCTTTGAGCTGGATGTGAAAGCAGCCTTTGTGCTCAGGAGCATCGTGAGCCTTTGGAATCTGTGCTGGAAATCTGAATCCAATCTGATGGGTGCCTTCATTTTATTTTTTTCCAAAACAAGCCAAACAACTTTATATAAACAAAATATGCTAAAGCTCTTGTTTTCCCTCACCTGTCTGATTATTTCTTCTTTTCTTGCTTTGCTGTATCAAAATAAACAAACATTGTTCTATTGATTCTGACTGTTCTCTGAAGATTTCTGGCAGAAAGCTGAAGGCTCCTGAGTTACTGCAGAAAAATAACTGGATGCCTACTGCTTGGAAATGTTTCCTTGGAACAAAAAAGAGATAAAAAAGTGGCTATATCATAGCAAAGGACATGCTTTGCTTCCTCAGACTGGAAGGAAGTGTGAAGTATGACTTCGTTAATAATTCATTTTGACAAGTCTCCATCCTTCCTGCCTTTTTTTTTTAAATCCAGGATACACTAGGAAAATCGATACAAGAAACACAAAGTTTTGCTTTTATTTTATCTTCCAGAAAGCAGCAGGGTTCACAGACCCTGCATCTCCTTGCACCCAGCACGTCCAACCATTTCCACCAATCATTCCTGCAAAAATACAGGAATTTTCCCATTTCATCCACACAATGGCACGAAATTAAAGGCCCTGCTCTCCTCAGTACCTTCTGCACCCTTCAAAACTTCAAATTAACCTTTTGCTTTCAGAGTAATTAATGCTGCAAGACCACTAATGACCTGGTTGGATTCCAATCCACTGGAGAGCTGCTTGCTGAACCCAACTGGGATGCCCTTGGTCCACACTGGATGCAGAATTATAATCTTCTTAAGGAATGCTGTTCAGCTCAGTAATTGCCTTACATTGTAAAATCCTGCAGAAAAAAACTTGCCCTGAAGCACATTTGATATGTTCTGGCTCTTGGCCAAGCTCTGCACAAGTATATTGGACTTGAAATTTTACTTTTTTTTTTAAATTTCCCCCTTTAAATTTTACTTTTTTGGAAAATTTTCCCCTTTAAATTTTACTTTTTTTTTAAAATTTTCCCCTTTAAATTTTACTTTTTTTTTTATATTTTCCCCTTTAAATTTTACTTTTTTTTAAATTTTCCCCTTTAAATTTTACTTTTTTTGTAAAATTTCCCCCTTTACATTTTACTTTTTTGTAAAATTTTCCCCTTTAAATTTTACTTTTTTTGGGGTTTTCTCTATGGTTACCATGGCGGGATCCAGCACACTTCATGCACAGGGAATGAAAGTATCAGTGGAACAACAGAGACCACAATGCAACATCCTCAAGAGCAAAAATCCCAACATGAAATGCCACAAAAGAAACCTGGATTAAATCAGCTGCAGTAGCTCAAACTGAGCTACCTTGACCCTAAAACAGAAACCCAGCCCAATCTAACGCTGGTGTTACTGCTGAGGTTTATTCACCACCACAGCCCAGAGTGATGGTCAGGCACGCTGGGGTCACCAACTCTGGGTCCCATTTATCTTCACTGGCAGCTCTATTAAAAATCTCAAATGCCTGACTCCCAAAACTTTGAGATTTTGTCACAAACCCACCCTGAGCTGACCCCTGGGCACCCATTCCAGAGGAGATGCCAGGGCCAGGGGAGCACTGGGGCAGCTCTGCTCACCTCCACCGCATCCTCTGCCAGCCGGGTCTTCCAAAACCCAACTTCCCCTGCCATGTTCCCACCTTCCCCATCAAACAACGAGGAAAGACCCCAGGGAAGGAATTCAAAGCAGTTTCTGGAAATCAGGAGCTTCATCTAAGCCCAGACAGGGTTAGAGGTTGCATATCACCTCCACCTATGCAAAACCAACCCACAGGTGGTTCACAACAAAATTCTCTTTGTTCACAAAGCCCTTGGAGTTCATTTGCACTGAGTTTCTTCTCCAAAAAATTGGGATTTTTTTCCCCCAAAAGCTGGGATTGTTGGTGTGGCACAACCACCCCAGGTGGTTCCCCTCCAGGAGCACTTTCTATTAAAGCCATGTCTTTAATGTTATTTACCAATAACCAAACTAAAACACTGTATTTAAAGAAAGAGCTGCAGAGATTATTAGATATAATCTGAGATTTAACTAAATGCACTACAATCAAATGGTATGAGGCCATAATACAAGAATTTATATTAGCAGTTTTTTCTCAGAGAGCTATAGGTTAGGAAAGAATAATGTATCATCAGTTTTTGAGACTATTTTGCAATTGAAAATGCTACTTAAAACTTTCAGAGAGGATGTGACTTTTGTATAAAAATATGAAAATTAGTTCAGGGCCGTGAATGTGAAACCACTTCCAACAAGAAAGGAGGGGAAAAAAAAAAAAAAAAGAGAAAACCCAAGCAACCTGTTTCACAATCAAGGCTAGTCCTAACAAAGGAAAACCGAGTATGTTAATACCAGGAGAACTTGGTGCCTGAGGCTGCATTGCCTGAGGCTGGAAACAAGCTCCCTTCTGCCCATCAGGCTGCTGGCTTTTTTTTTTTTTTCCATTTTAAGACTTATGATCAGTGCTTTAAAGAGGGAATCAAGCTGATGGATTGTGGATGATATAAAACCTCGGTGTCCTAGGAGGCTGCACAAATAAATGTTATCAGAGTAACTAAAAGGGCACTAAATGGGATGGAGATGGTCTGAATTTTCTCCATCTTCCCTGAATCACACAGTCCTGGTATCACCCATCTACAAAACCACCTGCAAATCAGTAAATCAGCCACCCTGTAGGAAAGGCCTTGATTGGAACAACTTCAGCACAGGAAATTCAATTTGTGTTTCCATTGAGACCAAGCCATGGCCACCCCTCTCCCACCACTGCTGATCTTGAACTGGGACCAGAAGCAACCTCAGGGAAGCCAAGAGGGATTTTTTGGCAGAAACACAAAACCAGCAGAGATCCTGCTGTCCTGGTATCAGCTCCCACTCCCTGCCAGCACATCAGGCCAGCTGTGCACCTGCACTTGCTCATTTGGCCACTGACCTGCTTCAGCAGTTACAGATCATGAAACATCACCCTGCAATCATTCTGATTTCTGGTCTGCCCTGCTCCTGCTCTGGGGCTCAGCTGGAAGGTGAAGGATGGGGGAGGCTTTCAGGGGTGTAGATCAGAGAGTTTCCATCTGTGCCCTGCACAGTACAAGGACTCACACAGATGGGAGAGGTGACTGCTGTTGGGGGTGAGGAGGACCAAGGCCAGCAGGGTTTGGTAGCTCCCAAGAGTATTTGGTGAGCCCAGAAGGGTTTGGTGACCCTGGCAGGGTTTGGAGGCTCCCAGCAGGGTTTGGTCACTCCCGGGAGGGTTTGGTGGCCCTGGCAGGATTTAGGAGCCCCCTAGGATGGTTTGATGGCCCCTAGGATGGTTTGGTGGCCCCAGGAGGGTTTGGTGGCCCTGGCCCTGCACAGGGATGCTCTTTTCAATTTTCAGGCCAAAAGGCCACACCGAACAACCCCAGCCAGGTGCAAGAACAGACTGTGAGCTCTAAGGCACACAGGTAATTCCATCTGCTGTAATTTCAGGTCATTTCAGTCAGTGCCACCCCAGCAGAGCAGGTTCACATCCTCTTTCCCTGCTCCCTGGGACAGCATTGCTGTGGCCCAGCTGTCCTCAGGCTGGTAAAGGTTACCCAAACACCAGGCCTGGGAGGAAGGGGGATGTTCCAGCCACGCTCCCTAATAACAAACACCAAAGCAATCCCTTCCAGGAGGAGATAAAGAATTTCTTCCTCCACTGGCAATAAATCAAAGGGCACTGTTCAGCTGATGGGAATTGATTTTTCTCCCTCGCTTTGCACTCAGAGCGAGGCAGGAGCCCCCAGAGGTGACAGAGCCCAGGCCATGGCAGGGAGGGGACACAGGGGGGACATCTGGCACCAGATACCCACCATGGCATTCCTGTCCCTCCTGCTCAGCTCCCACCCCAATGGAGAGACACAGGAATGGAACATTTAAGCTGGAAAAGCCCCTAAGATCACCCAGTCCAACCACACCCAGCACTACCAGAGCATCACCAAACCATGTCCCCAGGTGCCACAGTTGCTGTCTTTGAATCTTCCAGGGTAGGAACTCCACCACTGCCCTGGGCAGCTGTCCCAGGCCTGGACAGCCCTTTTGGTGAAGAAATTTTCCCTAATATTCAACCTAAACCTCTCCTGGTGCAACTTGAGGCCATTTCCTCTCGTCCTATCCCATGGGAGAAGAGATTGACCCCACCTGCCTCTAATTTCCTGTCAAGGAGTTAAAGAGAGCAAAGCTCCTTCCCAAAAGGAAAGGGCACAAGTGAACTTTAGTAGGGAATGAATGAGATTTGATCAAAATATGAACTGGGGGGGAGAGGGAAATTCTCTTTAGCACAAGCAGAGCAAATGCTGTGAGGGGGGAATGCAGAGCTGGGACGGGATAGGGACAAACCCCTGCACCCTCCTGCCTTTACAAGTGATAATTAGAATCCTCACTGCCTGCCCAGAAAAACCAGGAATCTGCCATTCCAGCTAGAACACAGCTCCTGTTCTGATCCACTGTTAATTAAAAAGATTTTCACCATAGGTTCAATCAAACCCAAACCTCTTTGGCTTTTTATCTGCACAGAAGGAAAGGTGGGGAATAAAAAAAAAAGCTGTCAGTAATGCAGATCATCCAGAGATCAATCCCTCTCTCCTCAGCAGAGTCTTTAGTAGGAATCACTGAAGGCAGGGATTCACCCCCTTCCTCTGCACCCAGCTGCAGGATGGGGCACCCTGCATTCATTTGGTTCCCCTCCAAACCCCTACAACAGCCTGAAATGGTTTTGTGTAGAAGCAGAGGCCTGATTTAGCAGGTTATAAAGCTGCACTGTTATCTCACTATTGGCTTTATTGCAGCACATAAGATTTTTAATGAGAAATAAATTGATAGAGATACATTACCACAGGGGAACTCTGATCTGCTCATTTGCCAGCTACAACAGCACAGACCCCACTTCTGAGATCCAGAGGGGAGAAATGCACTCATGGTGTGTTTGTGTCAGTATTCAGCTGGAATGGGCACCTGAGGTGTCACTGGGTGCTGGCACTTGCAGTGGTGGTGGGACTGATGCAGGTGATGCCCTGCAAGTGGATTTCCCATGGGAAGCAGAGCCTGGAGAGGTGGAAGGAAAAGCTCATCTGCACAAACCAGGGAGCTAACCCCCCTTTGCACCCACCCTTTGGTATCCACTGTGTCCCCCTGCCTCGGGAGCAGCTGAGGTGCATCCCCTGCTGGAGACATCTCTGCCTGTCAAGATTTACACCAGCCAAGCCCAACGGGGAGTCCTTCACACATCACTGTGGGGTTAAAAACCAGAACATACTGGTATTTCTATAAAAAACAACAACAAAAAAAGAGGAAACATTGGCAGGATGGGGAAGTGTTGCCCTGCCCTGCCGTGAGCATTGTATCTTTATCCTTATGCCACCTTCTGCAGAGCTCCTGTCCCCCACAATCTCTCCCTTGGCACCCTCCCACCTTTCCTCCAGCTCCACCATGCCCAAGGCAGCTTCAGGTACCTGCCCAAAATGCCAGGACACACCAGGCCAGGTGATGGCCTTGGGAGGAGAAGGATGGCAGAGCCTTGAGGCCACAAATGGACCTCATGCATGGGGGGCCAGAGGTGACCTCCATGCTGCACATCTGGATAAATCCCTTTTCTTTTTTGCTTCCCCTATCAGGAGAGGCAGGTCAAAGCACAAACATTTCAGAAATTATGCCCAGAAATGCCCTTTCCATGGACAAAGCTGGATTTCTCTCTCTCTCTCCCTCCCACGTTCCTGCCCACATGCTCCAAGCTCTGCCATTCCTACCCCCACACACCTCTGCTCTCCTGTGCCAGTGATGCCTCTGGGCAGATTTACCTGGAAATTACTTCTCTAAATGTGTATTCACACATACATGGGCAATATTTTTTTTTTTTTTTTTTTTTTTTTTTTTTTTTTTTTTTTTTTTTAGTATGGAAATTATTTTTTTTTAGTATGGCTTGCTTTTTGCTAGCTCCCACCTATCACTTTGCAGCCAGGCTCGGAGTGAAGATTTTATCATTTTTCCATCCCTTTCCATTGGGAATATCCCCCACTCCAAGAGGAGCAGACAAACAGCTGGGAAGGTGGTACACACACCTTGTGTGATGCTGGCACATCTGATAACCCTCCTGATGAGACAATGGGTGCAGGTTCCTGCTGTGACACCCCCAACCCCAGAGCTCTGCCCCAATGTGCTGCCTTCTCCCTGATGGCAAACTGGAAGGATCCTTCAGTACTTTAATTAACAACTACTGGAGCAAATCAAGCCAAATCTCATCTTCTGCCCTTTCTTTGGTTTTTTCACTGAGTTTTAGGGGGAGAAGAAAACTCCTCGAAGGTGAAGTTTTGATATTCAGAGTGCTGGGAGAAATACTGGTTCCTAGTGAGGACAAATGTGCATATCCTGGATATCCAAAGGAGAAAGAGAGCACTTAAACTATAGGAAAACAACTCTAGGTAGTTGATATTGTGCTTGTAAAATAATAAAGACCTTTATCAGCTTCCAGCTTGCCACTGATGGTTAATGACACACACCCTTGTGCTGTTGGACAATGGTGTTTGGAGGAGATGTGCAAGGGATGCAGCCACATTCTCATCCAAAGGGTTTTGAAACCCCAAGCAAAGCAAAAACCAGCAGCAGACCTGAACTTTGCAAGGTGTTAGCTTTTGATCAGAGAAAAGGAAGGTAAAAGAAAGGGTATTTTGCAATGAAAAGCACTCAGGTTTCTCTCCACTCTGGGGTGGAAGGGTTATGTGTCTGCCTTTGCTCTGGAAATAGCCCAGAGCTGCCAAGTGCTCCCAAAACCAAAGTGAACAAGCTTGTAAATTATGGCTGGCACATTCCTCTGCATTTTTTTTCTTTTTTTCATCCTTGCTGTACTTTCCAAGCAAGCAAGAACCATCTCCTTCCCCCTCCACAGTCCTGGCACTTTGCACAACACAATTTCCTCACCAGGATTTCCTGGAAACACAGACCTGAGACAGGGGGGTGGGAACAAGATGCTTCCAACATTTTTTATTCCCAGAGCACCCTTGTTCTGTGTGCTGGCAGTGGGCAGGGCACAGGTGTGGCCCTGGGAACACCTTTCCCATGCTGTGCTCTCAAAGCCTGGTGGAGTGTGGCTGTTCCTTAGCTAATGCCTTGGGTATTGGCCTGGAGAGGAGCTCAGGGCTGTGGAATGAGCTGAGGGAACAGAGCACAACAGTTCATCTTGTCTGGAAAAGGCACACAATGTCCAGAAACTGGCATTTTTATAGCCTTTAAAATTGCTCACTTCTGAAACTGCTGCAGCCACTCTCTTATGAATGGAGAGGGACCAAGAGAAATGGCTCAGACCTGGCAGGAGGTGAAAAAAAACCCCCAAACCCTCCAACTCTCCCTCCCCAAAGTACCCTCCTTAGCTTTAATAACTCATTATCCTATTATGAGGCAAAGGCTCACAGGATTATGGTATTTAGTAAAATTGTAATGGATGTGAGCCAGCCTTCCAGAGAGCTTTTTGTATTCCTGCTTTGTGCTGACCTGGCCTTAGACCTGGGGTTTGTGTCCCACTGTGCTATCAAAGACAACCACCCCCTGCTCCCCATCAGGAAATACACATGCATTTAGTAAGTTATATATATATATAATATACAAAAATAGATATATATGTGTGGCACAGGTGGGTGGGAATTTCAGAGCGTGAGATTTTCTGGCTGCTTCCACTCAGACAAATAGATCACACAATCTTTCAGCAGCAAAATAAACAGCTTAGAGCAAACAAGAGGCTTAGTGTGCCACTACTTTGTGTTTTCTGGCTGGGGCTGGCCATGGCTGAGGCCACCAAGCCCGGCCCCACCCTGGTTTCAGCCCCTTGGGTCACCCAGCACTGTGCATTTTCCTCTCTTTTGGTGCACTACAGACTTTCTGTAGGGCAGAGTTTCTTCTGGCACAGATCAAAGCAGAAATAATAAAATTGGATGCTCCTGTGTGCAGAGCCATCCTCAGTTTCATAGAATCATGGCTTGAATTGGAAGAGACCTTAAAGATCATCCAGTTCCTCCCTCTCCCATGGGCAGGGACACCTTTCCAGGTTGGTCAAAGCCCCATCCAAGCTGGCCTTGGTTCCCAAGATGAGTTTTAAGCACTCCCAGGTATCACCCCCATCTCTTTATCCCTCACTAAAAGGCCACTAGGAGTTCTCACAGGAGAAAACCCAAAATTGCTGAATGCACAAGAAGGCAAAGCAAAAGAAAACATGTTTCCCTCCACCTTTTCTCAATTATAGCAGCAAACAAGTTTCCAAGCCAGCAGAATTAGAGCTGAGACCAAAGGCATCATTTCAATGTGAAAATGAGAGACAGCTTGGGTGGTTTGCTTTGTGGCAAATATGTAGATGCATTTTTGCAATTCCAGCTTAATTTCAAAACTTCCTTTCCCTGGAGGAGGGCACAATCACATCCTACCTGCCCAACCCAGCACAGGAGAACTGAGTTTCCTCTCAGGGAAGGTTTTTGCCTCATTAACACCCTCCTCCAGCCTTTCCATCCCTTGGGAGTTGGAACAGATGACCTTTGAAGGTCCCTTCCAACCCAAATTATTCAATGATTCTTTGATTCCCACCCCATCACCAGCAGTTCTCACTGATTTCACAGGTCTGACATGGCTGCAGCCCATCTCCCATCACAAGGAATTTCTGGGGATATCTGCAGCATCACAGGAGCAGTCAGACAAACAACTATCCCCATTTCTACTAAACAAACACAAATTCTTAAATTCCAGCAAGTAATCCTGCATAAGAGGGAAGGATTGCAGCAGGAGTGAGAGGAGGCTGAGTTTTCACTCTTTTCTCCAGCATTTTCACAGCAGCCCTCTCCCAGCCATGTTATTGAATCAGAAACATCCAAGTTCATCAAGGCTTTGTCTAAACAGGATTTGGGGTCTGGAAGGGCCACTGGAGAATATCAGGTTTAAAGAGAGATGGACAATAATGCACTGAGAGCCAACTTCCTTCCCTGCCACTCTCTTCTTCCCAGACAAAGCCACACGGATTAAAAGAGGCACATCAGAACTGGATCACCCCACTCTCTTGCCAAGTGATCAAATTAACTTCCCAAATCTTGTATTTCACACTTGTGAACTCTTGCTAGGGAACACAAGAAATTATTTCCTAGCAGGGAATGAAACTGTCCCAGTGGCCAACACCACCCCAGAGCATGGAATGGAGCAGGAAGAAGCCACACCATGAAATCCTCCATGAGGACAATTTATAAGCAATGTGCAAACAATCCTCTCACAGCTTCAGCCTCCTCACAGACAGAAGAAATTTTCCACCCTCCAAAAAAAAAAAAAGACTTCCATGGGACATGGGCCGATTTAAGAACACGTACAGGAATAAGGAACTGTTGAGTAACTTTTGAATAAGGAACTTTTGAGAAATTTGCACTGGAGGAAGAGCCCTAAGATGAAGCCCAGTGAGGAGGGCACAGCCCTGCTTCCCCACCCCATCAGGAGGAGGAGGAGGAGGTGGCCCCTTCCCCAGCCACACAAAGCCAACAATCCTGAGACGTGCTTCATGCTGGCCCCCTGGCCAGTCAGCACAGAATATTTTAGGCTTCAACAAGGCTGTGAGATGCCTCTAGACCCCAGCCTGTGCAGTGTTTATATGCTGTAATGGCCCTCCCCTCTGCTTCAAGCCTCCTTATGTAGAAAAACCTCCAGTGAAAGCAGTGGGAGGCTCTTAATTGCCTGTGCTCCAATCAATACAAACAGAGCTCAGCAATGCCAGGCACCACAGAGGATGCTGCCTCCCCAGTGGCACCATTTCCACATTTTCTTACTGCTCCCACTGCACAAAAAGCAGGCAGAAGGTACTGAATCTATTGCTTCCAGGATGAGCCCAGCAAACCCTGTGGCTGAGGACTTTGATCCAAACTGAGCTGTGGAATTTTCTGGGGTCCCCTGTTGTGGGGAGGAAAGATGAATCTGGCTCCATGTTCTTAGAAGGTTAATTTATTATTTCTGATACTATATTATATTAAAGAATACTATACTAAAACTATACTAAAGAATAGAGAAAGGATACTTACAGAAGGCTCAACAAGATAATAATGAAAAATTTGTGACTCTTCAGAGTTTCAACACAGCCTGACCATAGTTGGTCATGAAGTTAAAACAATTCACATGAAACCAATCAACCAACCACCTGTTGGATAAACAATCTCCAAACACATTCCAAAGCAGCAAAACACAGGAGAAGCAAATGAGATAATATTGTTTTCCTTTTTCTCTGAGGCTTCTCAGCTTCCCAGGAGAGAAATCCTGGGCAAAGAGGTTTATCCAGAAAATGTGACAGTGACAGGGCAGCCCCTCCCTGCTGGTAAAACTGCACAGCCCAAACCTGCACCACCTGGGACTGGGGAAGGAGGATGGATGTGATGGGAAGGCAATAGGAGGGAGGTGGAGAGCCTCCACTGGGTGATGGCTTTTGCATTGAAAAAATAAAAATAGATGGCACTGATTGGCCAAAGAGTGAAAACAACTCACAGCAGAATGCAATGAAACAATCTCCAAACACATTCCACACCAGCACAACACAGGAGAAGCGAATGAGATAAGAATTGTTTTCCTTTTTCTCTGAGGCTTCTCAGCTTCCCAGGAGAGAAATCCTGGGCAAAGAGGATTTTTTAGAAAATGTGACAGTGACACTGAGCCAAGATTTATGTAGAACCATCCAGGACATCAACAACCAACCACTGCTCTTCCAAAGGCTGGAGGGAGCTGACACCAATCCCTGCTTGTGCCCAGCTCTCTTCCTTGGCTGGAATAATAAGAAGGAAGCCCTGGGAGCACTGCTGGCAGGCAGGATGCAGAGGATCCCAGTTATTCCTGCCCTTACATGAACCACTGCCAATCTGAGCCCGAGAGGAATGACCACAGGAATTTTGATTTAATGCCATCTGCAAATCATCTGAAGTTCTCCTCAGCAGGAGGCACAGCAGCTGGGATTTCCAAAGATGCTGGGGCAATCTGAGCTCCTGGATCATCTTGGTTCCTGGGATACTTCAGAGTCAGCACTAAGCCTGCTTAACCCCAACAAAGCACAAGAGAAGAGTCTCCCCTTACACTACAAAATCCTACTTCAGACCCTGAGAATACTCAGCAATGCCAGAAATGTATCTGAAAAACCCAGGGTTAAGCAGTTCTTGAGGATGGTACTACCTTTAGCTGAAGTGAACATTAAATTGTCTTTAAAAATATGTTAATTGACAGGGTTTCACCAAGTTTATTAAACAGTTCTCCCAGGCTTTATCACAGGCAAGTCCTCAGCCCTGCAAGTTTCTAAAGGGCTTCCATTGAGTAATTACAGCCCTGCCTGTGCTATTAGATGGCCTGTTATCCTCATTTGACTCTCCTGGTATAATTACTGAGATGATTTTAACAGGTAATTTGGCAGAGCTGTCACCACCTCTGAGTTTAATGTGCCTTCATTCACAGTGCCACACACCAGTGCTCCCCTGCAGCCCCCAGAGCAGCCCAGGGGGTCATGGGTGGGATTTTCTGGGGCATCCCAGCACCACGTGCAAGGCATCAACATTCCACACCCCCAAAAGCAGGGGACAAGCAAGACAAGCAGGTGGCTTCTCTCCAAATGACTTGGGATAAGGTGTGGGATGCCAAATTAACACTGAGGGGTGGCAGAGAAGGAGGAGGAGACAAGGCAATGTTGGCAAGCACAGCAGTGGCAGCAGATTGGACTTGCAGCAGACCAATAAATATGGATTAAAAAAAAACCCCTATATCTTAATATGCAGATTAGATTTGCAGCAGACCAATAAATATGGGTTAAGAAAAAACATATCTTAATATGCAGATTAGATTTGCAGCAGAACAATAGATATGGATTAAAAAAAAAAAATCTTAATATGCAGATTAGCCTTGCAGCAGACCAATAACATGAATTAAAAAAACCCTATATCTTAATATGCAGATTAGCCTTGCAGCAGACCAATAGTATGGGTTAAGAAAAAATATATCTTAATATGCAGATTAGCCTTGCAGCAGACCAATAGATGTGGATGAAGAAAAAACATATCTTAATATGCAGATTAGACTTGCAGCAGACCAATAAATATGGGTTAAGAAAAACCATTTCAGAGAGTCATAGAATGGTTTGGGCTGGAAGGGACTTGGGAAGGCCCATCCAACCTGGCCTTGGACACTTGCAGAGATGGCACAGCCACAGCTTCTCTGGGCAATGTGTGCAGGGCCTCAGCACCCTCACAGGGAGGAATTCCTTCCCAGTATCTCAGCTCAATATCTCATCTCTGTCAGGTGAAAGCCCTTCCCCACTGCAGGACAGCAGGATCTGCTGCTCTGGGCCTGGAGGAGATGCCTGGGTGAGCCCTGTGAGCTCCCAAGCAAGCTCAGAGCCTGAGCAGAGATGCTGCAGGGAAACCATCAACCCTGGCAAGGCAGAGCTCTGCTGGGACCTCATTCCCCACCACTCCTCCCACCTGTGGCCTCAGTGAGTGCTTTGTGGTTTTCCTTCTAAACCAGGACTCCCTGAAAGCACTGGGAGAGGACATGGGCTTCAGCCAGGCTGCAAAGAGCACCAGGATCCTTAATTACTTCTTTTCCCTGGCTGTGCTGGTTTGTGCACAGCTATTTCATGAAATTTGTCAGTGTTAACAATGCAGCCCCCTCCAGAGACCCATCCACTTCACAGGGCTGCAAATGTGATTGGTAAGAAATTAATTTAGGGTGCAGCAATATATCAAAAAGGAGATGGAAATAAAACAAGAGCACAGCCCTGCTGTAACAGGCATTTCAGCTGGCCAGGGGATCAGCAGCAAGACCATGGTAAGGATAAAAACCATGGAAACTGCACCACAGTCATCTCTATAAAACAAATCCCAGGGGGGAAAAAACCCCAAAATAACCCACACTTTAATGGTAATCATTGGGTTAAAGTGGGATCCAAAGTTTAAAATGCTTATTTATGATACATTTCTTTCTTCAGGTTCTAAATGTATCAGATCTCTGTTTCACAAAAATCTGGGCTTTCTTTTTAATCTCCTTAGGATATTGTGGGGGAAGAGCCCTCATTTCATAAACTGTGCACTTGAGACAATGGCCAATAAACCCCAAAGGATTCCCATCCAGAGGACTCCAGAGGAGCTGATGAGGAGGAGATGTCACAAGAAGAGAGGAGCTGGAGGGCTGTGGGAGAGGCTTTCCAGTGCAGGAGAGGTTACCCAGCCCACTAAGCCCCAATTTGCTTGAAAAGCAGTTTTGAGATGGGTATGAGAAAAATAACAGAATTTATAGAGCTAGATTCCATCAGTTGGAAACTGCCTTTCCAATAAGCTCAAGAAAGGGGAGAAGAAAGGGGAAAAGACTGAAATGCCACCCAGCAGAACACAGAACCTCCTGAGGCATCCCTCACTGGAGGGTTCCTGCTTTGGCAGGCAGGGACAGAAATCCCTCAGCCTTGCAGAGAAATCCTGGAGGGCCCTGAGACAGCAAGAAATTCCTTCTTTTGAAGGAAACTAGAAGGAAACTCAAGAAATTAGACTTAAAATCCAACCCAACTGTGAGTGGTGCTGAAAGCACCTGGCAGCTACATAAACCAGAATAGGTTTAAGTACTTCAGGCACTTGCTGGTGCCTTCAGTCCTGGCCCTTGGCAAGGAAACAACATCAACCTGTCCCAGTGATTGACATCCCTGCTCCTCCTTCCCCACCCAGCACACAGGAACATCTGAAGTCTCCAGGTCTCCAGCAAAAGTGGGGCTTGGAGGACACCCCCACCAACAACCCCATCCTCGTGTTTTACAGGAGATGATGAATTCTTCTTCCAGAAGAGGAACTGAGTGGCCTCAGTGGCTGCTGTGCCCCTAAATGCCTGTGAGAGAGCTGCCATATGGGCTCAGATTTATCACTTGTGTTTCCTAACTTGCACATCTGTTTTCTATAAGCAGCTGTCCAAGTCAATGCATCTCCCCTTCCCTCAGGAGCCGCCCACGGAGCCTCTCAAGGACAAATCATCCTTCCCTTGGTGCTTCCATGCTCAGGGGGCTCCCCTCTGTCACCTCAACAACCTCAAATGCTGCTCACAGAACCCCAGAGTGGGCTTCACCCTCTAAAAGAAGGGTAGGACTTGCAGTGGTCCCTGGGGGTGGGTTTAATCAGGATTCTGAGTGAGAGGAGAGTGATCTGTTCCCATCAGCAGCCCAGGAAACTCCCTGTCAGCTCCTCAAATTCCAGCCAAGTCAAGAAAGTTATTCCCATTGCCCTGTGTCAGGACATGTCCTCCTAAACTGAAAGCTGAACAGGGGAATCTGAGAGAAAAGGGGAATTTTTTCAAGGTCAGAAGTATTGGGAAAGTGGCACAAAGCCAGGGGGGTCACAAGGAACTAATGAGGCTTCCCAGACCCCATCTCATCTGGACAGGAGGAATGTGTGGCATGCAGAGGGCAGAAAGGGCCATCCCAAATGCAGGAAAACTTGGTTCCTGTGGATGGCCACCAGAGCAGCTAACCCTTACTGCTTTGAAATTCCAAAGAAGAGCCAATGATTTCTCTTTCTTCCAGAAAAAAAAAAAGACAAACCAAAGGTGACCTCAAACATTTCTCTGCCAAAAATGTTGTGTACAATCTCTCATGCCTTCTTACCTTCAGTGTTTACAAAAAAACCCTACCAACTTGGTGCTGAAGGGCAGGGATGAACAGAATAAAATGATTGAGAAAAAAAGACCAATACAGGAAATAAAAACATCTGCTAGGAAATTTCTGCTCTGAGAGTTAAGGACACAGCTCAGTGTGGCCCACCAGGCTCCAGGGCAGCAGTGCCACTGGGTTTGCAGTGATGTGGGGACAACGTGGCCCTGCCCCAGCCACCCCACCATCCCAGCCTGGCAATTTCATGTCACTTCAGTAGCTCTAAGTGACTCAGAGATGGGCAAAATTCTGCATCGATGGAAAGCAGGAATGTCCTCCTCTCCAGGCTGTGAGGTGCTCTCAGGCAGGACACACTGTGCTCCAAGATAAGTGCAATTAGGCAGTAAAGCAGATTTAAAATAAATGAATATTCTCAGCTGTTAATGATGCCCTCCAGCAGGAGTGGGCTATTACCATCCCCAAGAGGAACCACAGGCAGCCCCTCAAGGGTTAAAGAGCAGGGAGGCTCTTGTGGATGCAAAGTGGGGAGGAGATGAATAGTGAGTGTATTAAAAGTGATAAGAGAGCAAGCAGGGATTGAATCAGAGATTGCAGAGGATATTTGAGAAGAAACTCTCCATCGACAGAAGAAATAAAAGGTCAGTGAAGAGAGACGGTGACTCCTCTCAGAAATGCCACAAGTGCTTTCCTGACACAAATATTGACAGCAGAGACAGATACAGAAAATTTATTCATTTCCCTGCCCTGATAGCGGGGAGAATCAAGCACCATCTGAACAGGGGGAGAGGAGAAAGGAATAAAGAAGGATAACTGAGCAGGTAATCAAAGGCAAGGGCCACTCAGGGCAGGCAGGAGTCACCCAAGCAGGACACCACTCCTCATTTAATATTTACACTAAAATCCTGCCTCTTGCTGCTGCACCAGGAAAAAAACCCCAGCAACAAGAAAGGAAATTTATCTCAAAATGTCTCTGAATTCACCAAACTGCACTGCAACAGATTAAACCATAACAACACAGCCCAGAGAGGACAGTCAAAATATTAAGCAGAATTAAGCCTTAAAGGATGTTATGGTCCTTGGAGAAAAATGAACTCAATTGCTTTTATCCTTATGTTTTACAGCAACTTTAAAAAGCCTCTTCTTCAGAGAATGCTCAGCAGTGACTTTCAGACCAGGCTTTCAGCAGCTGCCTCCCTCTCTTCTCTAACATTTATAATCTAAATTACAGTGGTCACAAGCAGTATTTCCCTTGCAAGAGCTTTATTTCAGAGCACTGTCTGCTCTAGTAGTGGCAGAAGAATTTACAATCTGCCTTTGCCCCTGAAATGCAGATTTACAGGAAGAGACGTTTATTTTTATTCCAGACTAATGATTCTCCCTTTCCATCAATGCATTTAATTCCTTGAAGAGCTCAGTTTCCAGAACTATTTTGCAAGTCTTCCTCCTACACCTCAGTTAATTATTACTGACAAAGCAGCAGAATGTGAAGAGCTCCTCTCTCTATCTTTGGGTAGAGGTCCCACTGCTGCTGGGCTGAGGGAAGATGCAGATTTGAAGGTATCAGGAGTCACCAGCCAGGTTTTCCTGCAAAATTTTGCTCTTCCCCCAGAATCAACAGCAAACCCACAACATTTTTCATTGAAAAATAAAGGAAGAATTAACAAAGCAGCTTGTTTTCTCCTGCTGGATTTCCTGCACTGAAGAAAAGCAGCCTCTGTGCTTTCTGCTCTGTCTAGACACTTCTGTTTGTACCACCCCAGCCTGACCAGCCCATCAATAATCTTTAAATATTGAGGAGGGCTCCTGCTGCCACCAGTGCTCCTCTCAGCCCAGGTGCCACTGCTGGGGACAGCCAAGGCCATCAAGCAGAGCAGGTGGCACCTGCCAGCGTGGGTGCAGTTGCTTAAGTGCACAGAGGCAGCCCCCAGGAAGCAAATCCACCCTTAATTATTAATATTATTTAGACAGCACGTGCAGAAGTGAGAGAGAAAGCCTCAAACCCTGCTGTGCACCCTGGAGCAGCTCCTGTGCTGCTGCTGGGCTCTGTGCTCTGCCCATGCCAGCCTGGCAGCAGGGATTCACCTCCCTGCATCAAAAAGCATCTCCTGATTGCAGGGGAGCCTCTGGTACTACACATGCTGCTGGGGAAAATCAGTGCTGGGGTTTGTCTGTGTGAAAAATGCATGTACTTTATGATTGGCTTTTTGCAAATATTCAAATGAATATGATATGTGTTGTGTTAGAAAGTGATGCTGTATTAATTCTCTTAAGTACTGTGTTAAATACAGTTTTGGGTTATAATAATTGTTAAAATAGAAACAATGCTATGTAGGATACTTTTTTTAAAGAAAGGACTCACAGCAACATGGCAGCCACAGGACACCTGAATCTTTCAGAGAAAGAGAATTTATTACTCTCTTATCAGAAGAAACAAACTTTTTCCCACCTCGAAGGCACTGTCAGGATTCAGAGGAAGAAGCTGACACTGCCCAGACAGAATCCTGTGTTTGAATGGAATTTATGCATCACTAATGAGGTGTATGAATATGCAACAGGCTGTTGCTTTTAAGGGTTAATCCTCTGTTAACGTGGGTCCTTTTTTGGGTTTATTTTGCCCAGAAAGAGGCACCCAGACTGTCTGTAACTCTTTGTATTTGTTCTCTCATATTGTCCTAATTCAAATTGTCCAAATTATTATTACTCTAATTGTATTACTATTTTTATAACCATTTTATTACTATTAAACGTTTAACATTTTAAAAACAAGTGATTGGTGTTTTTCACATGTGTCATTCTGCCCAGAGCTGAGGCTGTGAGCAAAGCCTGGCACTGCCCTGGCAGGTCAGCAAAGCCAGGCACAACAGCTGGAAATCCAGGTCTAAGCCCCATTTTTCCTTCCTACCACACAGGATGGTCTTGAAGAGAATGAGCAATGGCAGCCAAGCCTGGCTGTGGCTCTTCCTTGGTCTTTAGATGCTGCAGCACAGGGCCAGACAGTGTTTGGAGCAGTGCTGATGGATCCAGCCATTGTTTCCAGCATCAGCTGGGGTTTTATTTACCACACTGGGAGGTTTGCCTGCCCATGGGGTCCTGGCAGCTTTGCTGGTGTCCCTTGGCTTCACCTCCTTCCCCCAGCCACAGACCATTCTCCTTCCTTTGTTCCTGGAGGACAGCTTTGTTCTCTGCATAATAACAGGTGATTTAGCAGCTGTCACATTCAGGAGCTGGAGGATTTGAAGGCAAACTCTGCTGAGTAAAATGTGCTCCTGGAATCCCTCTGGCTGCCACATCCACCAGAGACAGAGCATGACAGAGGAGGCAAAATTCACTTCTGTGGCAGAAAGACTCCACTCATCCACACAGACCAAGGGATGCTCAAAACCACCCAGGACAGATGCACAGGTCTCATCTGAGGCTGCCCAGTGCTCCCCAACAGCTCTTTGGGCTGCTGTAATGACATCTCAGCTCCTCAGAATGAGGTGCCAGAGCCAATATTGCCCCCAGGCCTGGACACACTGCTCACAGCTCTCTGCTGAAATAAAACAAGAGCACAGCCCTGCTGTAACAGGAATTTCAGCTGGCCAGGGGATCAGCAGCAAGACCATGGTAAGGATAAAAACACCATCCTTGGATGTACCAGCACCTGCCTCCAGACCAGAACCAGCCATGCCCAGCATTGCTTGGACTTTTTGCAATAGAAAAAAAATAAGTGGAAAAACAACCCATAAGTAACTCAGTAATAAACCAAAAAATTAAATTAAAAAATTAAACTCAAATCCATTGAGTTGTCACAGATGCCACAGTCCACTCCATCCAACTCCAAAATCCCTTCCAATCCCAGTTTATCCCTCATCCCTCTACATCCAGACTACATTCTCACCCTGCCCCTGACATGAGCCCCAAAAAATAAAAACGACCCAAATATTTCAGTTTCACCATAATTCATGACAAGCAATAAAACACAACAAACAAACACGGGGAGCTACAGAGGGAAGACAGATTCCACATCAGCACAATTCCTTTTCCTTTGGTGCCCAAGGCCTGGCATGCACTGAGTTACACTGATTTAAAAGTGGGGTCATTATGCTGCAGGCAGGATCCCATCAGTGAAATTAAGTAGGAATTAATTAATTAATATTCTGTCCACCCATGCTGGGGTGCAAATAGTGGGGCTTGGAGGACACCCACACCAACAACCCCATCCTTGTGTTTTACAAGGGATGATGAATCCTTATACAAATACCTTAAAAATCAAAACAAATTGACCTTAAATATTGTAATTACATGGAAATAGCAGAGAGAGAGAGAACGGTACAAGAAATAAATGATTGAGAGCAATATATTGTGATCCACCACAAGTACTTTCCAATTAACAGTCCAGATACTGGTAACACCTAATTTGTCTTTTGTTGATGAAAGGTGTTGAAGTTCTAGCACTAACCACACTACAATGGTACTAACCACCCTACATGATAAAATTATCCAGCCAGTTTCCCCCCCACAATCCCTCCCCAGACTCCCAGCTCCCCCCACCTCCTTCTCCACCTCTCTGGCTCAGCCATTCCCACCTTTCCAGGCAAGTCTTCCCTTTCCCAACATACACAGAGGCATTTCATGGCAATCCCTACCCCAAGGACAATGAAATTAGAAAGGAACAAAAGAGCAAACCTCGCTGCTCCATGGCCCTGCAGATAATCCCAGCTGCTCCAGGGAAGCACCCAGCCACAAAGAGCCCAGCTCTGGTGCAGAAGAGGGTCCTGGCTCCCTGGGGCAGGAGGTTGTCACTGGAATATGCATCTCATTGGTTACCTGTCAGCTTTCCTGGGCTGTTATGAAGCACAGCCACTGCCTGAGGCTATAATGGGATGGAATAACGAGGCAGCCCCTCCACACAGCAGCTTTGATTAGGTGATGGGAACTGGCAGCATCCGCTGGCTTTTGAAAAAAAAAAAAAAAACCACAAGCTCAAAGCTGTAAAATAAAGGGATTGCCAGGAATGTGGCCACATTTCAGGCTAAGAGGGATGGAGAAGGGAAATAAATTACAAGCTTTGTTTCTTGCTTTAATCTCTCCATCTTTGGAGGTTCCATCTTTGCTGTCCCTCCAGGCTCAGATATTATTTCCTGGCTCCTCAGGTATGCTAGGAAAATGACATGTTATAATACCAGGGAATTACAGAGTGTGCAGGGGGAAGGAGGAAAGCTCCCTGCCCCACAAATCACTGCCAGCAGCTCCTGTCAGCAGCTTGAGCTGCAGCCTGGGGAGGCACCTGCAAATTCACCAGGCAGGACTTTGCCATGACTGGGATTCACCTCTCCCACCTTGCACGTGGGCAATATCTTAAACTCGCTGCAAAACTCTTGACAAAAATATCATTTGAATGTGGCTGCACCTTGGTGACTCCAGACCCTGCCAGTTGGGTCACTGGGTCCCAGCTGAAAAAATCTGGCTTTGAGCTAAATGCAGCTTTTGCTCTGGTAACACAACTGCCCTGCAGCACCTTCCACCTACCCCTGTTCCAGCACCACCGTGCCCTGGTTTTCCTGGCACAGATGTCCAAGCTGGCACTGAGACAGGGCAGAGACCAGCAGACAGGTATTTTTCCTCCCCACAGGCTAAGGAAAACATGTGCAAGCAAGATGGGAAAGCCCTGGGGTTTGGAATGCCAACTGGAAGAAATAAAAGTCGAGTAATAAAGCACAGGCTGTGGAAGATGTTATGGATGCAAAGGGTGCAAGGGCAGGGAGAAGAGCAGCATGCAGGTTAATGAACACACCAAGCCACGACTCCACAGAAAATCAAATTCAATCAATCTCTCTGTGAAGGACACACAGCGAGACAATGGCTGGGAGAAAGAAGGCAGAGATCACATTGGCTTGGCTTTTTCAGCCCAAAAAGGAAGGGGAAACAGGGTTACCCCTGACAAACTGGTATTTCCCTCAAGCAAGCAGATCTGTGTGAAGCTGTGACTATTTCCAAGCTTGACCATGTGAGGATTGGCACGGGGCATGATTTGGGACTGGGTTGCTGTGCTGAGGATGAGCATTCCAGAAGCAAAGCAGCATTTTGCAGGCTCAGCCCAGCTCCTCCTTTCAGCACGAAGCCCATAAACAATGGCCCAACAGCTTAACAGGGCTGAAATATGATGGTGTTCAAAGGGGGTGTCAGGAGGATTAACAGCCCTGCTCAAGCCGTGCTGGGACTGCAGAGTCGATGCTCAGAGTGCTCAGAGGGTGAGGTTTTACATCTTCATTAGCACCAGCCACTGCTGGGCTGCTGGGGCAAGGATTTCTCCTCTCCATGACCACGGTGGTGACACCAGGGGTGGCTCCCACTCAGCACTGCTGGCACCAGCAGAGGCTGGGAATGGGATCATCACCTGTGCTCCCCCTTTGGCACCACACACCTGGGAAAGGATCAGCAAGAAGGATTTTTGGCATGACTGAGGGAACCAAACAGGTCTGATGGTCATTGAGGCCAGAGAGAGCCCCTCAGTGGAGAACTCATCCTAGCAAAGCAGATTTGGACAGGGACAAGTGATTGCATGTCAGGACCCAGGACATCCCTCTGGCTGTCCAAGACCAGGGGGCTCAGAGACCCTGGCACAGAGCCCAAGATGCCCCTGTGGGTTTGATTATGACCTGTGGAGCAAGTTACCAACCTCAGATGAAAACCTGCAAGCCATGACAAATTAAATAGAATGATAGTGAATTTATCATGGGGTGGAAAAGTAGATTTTGGGGTTTCTGGTATGGGGGTTCAGGAGGCAAGATGGAGGGATCTGGGCATGTCCAGCCTTTCTCCTTCTTCTGCTGTGATGGTGGCACTTACAGATTGGTTTAGAGTAGAAGCTCAGTGTCTGACATAGGTGATAAGCATTGGGAAGTTATGGTAAATAATGTACACGTAGTTTTTAGTGTAAAGACATAACACCACCCCAGGGGCAGGCAGAGTGCCTGGAACTGTCCTGCTGGACAGACCTCAGCAGGGCAGGAGAAAGAATTTTACAGATAAGAAACAATAAACAACCTTGAGACTGAGAAATGAAGAGCCCTGAGTCCTTCTTCAAGTGCCAGGCTGGGAAAAGAGACTTTCCAACACATCTTGGGGTGACTCTGAGCAGCTAGAGATCAACATGAGGACAGAATAAAAGTCTGCTAGGAGGCTTTGCAGTATTAGGATACAACAGAAAAGGGAAAAGAACCTTAAGAGAGCAAGCAAACAGAAAGTGCCATTATGTTTCCCCTGTTGGCCACGCAGGGATGGGGCTTTATGGCACCTCAGGACACCAGGCAGGGCTTTCCACCCACACACAGAACACTTCAGGTGCCCCTCTGCATACTGGGGAGCACTGTCCCCATGTGAACCTCAGTCTGCAAGTCTGCTTCATCAACTGCAGCCTTGGAACTTCACACTCTTCAAGTGCATTAATGCACTTTTTTGAATAGAAGTGAGCTCAGACAATGGTTCCTATTTTTATGGGCTGTTCCACCTACACATCTGGTCACAACATGAGATTTCAAGCTGACTTTTCAAAATTGCAAAGAGCTATCCCAGTTCTGCACCACTGATTTGTGCTGTTTTACATGACATAAATATTTATACAATTACTGCTACTATCCTTCAATGACCAAAGTTATCACATTTCAAAGGATCTATATTTAAAGAACACAATGCCATGATGGAAATGCAACTTTAAAATTTAAATAGCTGTGTCCTTACCACACATTACACACACACATGGAGTCACTAGAGGTGCTCCAGAATTCCCATATTCTCCTCAAAGCCACAGCAGCTCTTTGCCACCCTGCATCCCAAACTGAGCATCCCTGGTGACACCTGGCTACCTGCCCACCATCTCCAGGAGGGAAGGGCAGTGAAAAACACAGATTTATAACAGCACTGGGTTTACTATCTTCTGGACAAAGCCAGAAAGAAAAGCAGTTTATTTTTATTAAAATAAACTTTTTAATAGTTTACTTAAATAAACTATTTTTATTAAAATAAACGGAGTGTATCACTGCCTGTGAGATGGACTCACTGGTGCACACCAATCCCAACTGCTGCTCTCCCACCCCCTTGGATGAACAGCACTGCTCCAGGTTTCCCTCTGTGAACCTGTTATTTCTAACTGCCTGATATTTCAATACAAACTGAGTATTAGCTCTTCTTCTGTGATTCCTGAACCACCTTACTCACCAAGTGATGATGCAAAATAAGAAAGAATAATAATAATAAATCTAGATTAGGAGTTAATAAACTGGGATTAAAACACCTTCATAAATAATGTCATGCTCCTTACATGTGGATGGGTGTAATTACTAGGGAAAAATAAAAGATAAAACTCATTTGGGTCAGTGCAATTGTCTTTCTTAGCAGGAAAAAAACAACAAACCATGAGGAATTATTAGGCATAGAAATAACTCAAAAGGTTTTCAGGTTTAACATAAAAGCAGCAGCAGAGGGGAACCAGAGAACAACCTCCACTGCTGTTCCCCATCCACCCCTAAGGTTTGGTTTATCCCTTTCCCCTCTTTTCTCCTGACTTGAGTGAAGCAAACAATAAACACACCTGCAGGGTGCAAACTCAGTCCTGACTCACCTACAAGTTCCTCTAATAGGAGTAACACAGCTAAAGGAGAGGGGGAGACAAGAGGACCCAGTGGAAAAACATATTTAGGGAAGAGGGAGGGAAGGAGGAGGAGGGACTGTCCTCCTGAAGCAGTGCCCAGCAGCTGCTCCATTCATAAATATTTCACCAATCCCAACTCAGCCTGCCAAATCTGAACCACTGCTTTGATGAAAAATATAAAAAGGCTTTTCCATTAGTGCTTTTGATGTTCTCTGCACACAGAATAACGAATGCAGGAGATTCATCTTCTTCCCCTCCTCTGTCCTCCCTCACTTCAGTCTTTTATCTGGCCCAACCTCCCAAGGACAGAGAAATCAGGATTTGAGCAGGAAGCCAGAGCAGAGCTTTTGGCCTCTATGCATTTTCCATGGACTCAGAGTCACAGAATGATTTTAGCTGGAAAAGCCCTCCAAAATCCTCAAGTCCAGCTCTGAACCCAGCACTGCCATGGTCACCACTGGCTCACATCCCCAGGTGCCACATGAACATGTCTCTTCAGTCCCTACAGAGATGGGGACTCCACCACTACCCTGGGCACTTGTACCAGGGCTGAACAACCCTTTTAGTGAAGAAATTTTTTATAATATTTAACCTAAACCTCCCCAGTGCAACTTGAGGCCATTTCCTCTCTTCCTATCATTTCCTCTTGTCCTACTTTTGTACTGTTCTGCCTCTTTTCACCTCAGGGGACAAAACAGCAAGGACATGGGGATACCCAGAGGTTTTTTGGATGCTGTTGGCACTTCACAATCTGTTTTCACCTGGCTGGACCATATTGACCATCATGACTCTACCAGGAGTTGTTCAGAGAAGGTGAACAGAAGTTTTGAACCCTTCAAAAGCATCCTACCAAGGACAGGCAGATCCCAGCTGTTACCCCACTTTTGCCCACATGGCACAGCTGGAATTTTGTGAGCTTTTATAGGAGGAATCAACCCCCTGAGCCCTGATCTGGGCTGTCTGAGCTCCTCTGCATTTTTTGGGGGGCTCATTTGGGAGAATCTCAGAGGAGAAAGGAATCCTCCTTAAAGCTCAGCAACGGGAGCGGCGCAGAGGCAAAGCCAAACCAGAGGAAGCAGAACGTGACCTTCTCCCAGCCTCTTAATGCTCTCAGGAACTTAATAGCTCACCATTTATCTTAACTCAGCAGAGATGTGCCAGGGATAAAGTATCCATCTCCCTGCACACCAGCCCCAGCGTTTCCAAGCCGCCGCTGCCGAGCTCTAAATTGCAGCTTTTATCGCCTTCTCGCACTTCTGCTGTTCCACAGCATCCAAAGCAATTAAATCCAACCTATTTTTTCTTACTTCTATTCCTTGAAGTGGAGCTTTCTTGTGTGGGGCAGAGATTACAAGGTTTGGGCTGGATTTTGATTCACATTTATTTTCCATTAAGGACTCAGCTCCACTCGTCTCCTCTTCCTCCTCCCGTGAAGCTTGGCAAACTCGGCAAATAGGAATTTGAAAGCAGTTTAAAGGAAAACAAACAGAAACTGATGCCTTGCAGAATTTCTGCAACAAGAGTCCTGGAAACATGCAAAGCATTTTAAGGGAGTTGAAAGAGAGCGGCGTCTTATCACCAGGAGTGGGATGCTAATGTTCGCAGGAGAGTTATTGCTGTGCATTATTCATCCTCCTGGTTTGTATTTATTAGGAATTATTAGGAAACCCATCACCCAGAGAGCTGCAGGGCTTCTTGGCAGCACTAACACAGCAGAAAACTCCTTGTGCCCAAGGGCTCCTGCTTCTTTGGGGGTGCTGGGTTTCCTAATCCCATCTCCTGCTCCATAATCCCACTGAAGGGGAGGAGTGAAGCAGCTCATTATGTTTGGGAGATGCCCCAGTTTCAGGTGGAGGACATGGAGGTCCTGGACACTTGGTGGCCTTGTGGTCTCAAGTGGGTCATCCCAAAATGATCCACAGGACACAGGAGAGCTCACACCTCATCTGGATTATTTCAGAGCAAGCTGTGCTCCTCCTTTTGGGATCAGAAGGCTCTGACACCTTCCACAACACTGAAGATCAGAGCATTTCTGTGCTCCTGGATACCACCAGAAAAAGTTGCCAAGGAGGCCCCAATACAGCACAGGTGCCCCTGGTGTTCCCCCACCATTCTGCAGGTTCACTACTTGCACCTTGTTAGCCCAAATCTCCTTCCCACCTCCCTCTTCCATTCACCTGTCTCTGAGCACACCACCCAACTGCTCCAGTATCAGAGGGCAACACGCTGCCTTTTCTCTGCTTGCTTCAAACTATGCAGAAATTAGCTGAAAATAACCTATTTCCCATCCAAACATCCACTTCCCAGAGGAGTTCAGCTTTTTAAATTATGCCACCTTCTCCCAGCAAACAAGCCCTTCTGAAGGGCAAGGCTCAAGCCACTGCAGGGATGCAGATTTTAAAACCATTCATTATGCAAATGGCTCATTTATTGCCGCTGAGCTGAAAGCAGGAATTCCAGGCATGCAAATAAAAAATAGTTGGGGAGCAACAGCCAGTAAGTGCCTGTTGGCTTCTGCTGGCTTGGGTAACACACAGAACAGACCCTGCAGGCAGCAGCTCATGGTGGAGTTTCAAACTCTGGGATGAAATTGGTCTGCAACCACCACTGGTGGCTCCTGGGCTCTGCAGGACCTGCAGCATCTCCAGCTGGAAGTTCTGCCAGTGCTGCTGATCCTGCCATGCCCCTATTGATCCTAAAGTCTTACTCATCACAGCCTGAGCTAAGCAAGGCTGAAATTCAATAATTCAGGGAGAGTGGACACGAGGGGTGGAGCTGAGGTGTGAGGAGGTTATGGAGATTTCATTGACGGGGTTGCAACAGCGCCAGAAGCAAAGCTTTCCCCAAAACCTTAATAAACATCCTGGGGCTGGGTGGGAACGAATGCTAATTAGCATCTGATAAAGATTCAGAGAGAGAAACTGGCTGGGAAAGGAGACAAAACTCAAAATTAGCCATGCAGGCGGGAAATTTTAAGCAGGACTATCCTGGGAACAGCCTGCCTCCACAATTCTCTTCTCACAGTGCCTGCAAGCACAAGGAGTGGAGGATGCTCCACGGCCAAGGATGAGTCTTTGTCCTCCAGGAACTGAATCATGTACAAACATTTCTGAGGCCCAGCTCCTTCCAGCTACTGAATCTAATTCAGGTCCAAGTCCTGGAAATGACCTGGCACGGGGTATCAGTTTGCACTGCAGCCATGGGAAATAATAAGGAATTTAAAAAGCAAAACAGGAATGTTGAGCTGAGTATTAAAGAACCTTTCAAGTTCAAACATGGGGAAAAAAATGTGATGCCGAGCCAGTCCAACGTCAGCACTCAAGGTCAAATGGAAAAAGAAATCTCTGTGGATTTGCCTTTAACAGGCTGTTGTTAGTGCCATTATGTTTAATATCATTAACACAGAATCATTATGTAAATTCTGCTTTTTAAGCTCAGTTGTCGCTATCACAAGTTAGTTTTAATCTGGAAGCAAACTAAAAGCAGCTGGTGCACTGACCCGGGCTCGGCACACTCAGCACTCATTTTCTCCCACTGAACAGAAGATTTGCTCGTTTTTATGTGCTCCTATATCCTTAAACAGCATCATCAAAAATCCAGCTCAAGATGTGACACAAGGCTCATTGCAATTTTTGCTGCCAAGTGACTGAAATGACAAGAGACCCCGGCAGGAGCTGGTTGAATGTTCATCAATGAGCAGATTAATTGCCAAGACAGAAAGGTCCTGATACACAACCACCTGACAACAACCAGGTAAAATCACTCATTATGTGTGCATTACTCAAAGTCCTGGAACTGACACAACACCCAAATCTGGAGCCACATCAACCCAAGCGATGACAAATATTGTTTCCTGTTTAAACAGCAGAGCTCAGCAATTTCAGACCCAGGAATTGAAAAGAATAAATTTACCTGAGCCCATCATTTCACAGCAATTGCTGTATTACATTAAAAAAAAAAAAAAAAAAGGTTTCTACAATGGAGAGACTGTTCCTGGCTTCCAACAAGAACATAAGCAATAATGTACGTGCAACAATGGCACGATTGACCGCGTGTTTCAATGAGCATTCACACACACGGTCCTGAACAGATGAAGGACAAGTGCTACAGGCTGAATGGGCTCCATTGAGTAGAGCTAATTAGCTGGATAAGCATATGCAAGACCAGGACCTAAATTTGTTCTCTGCCTCCTGGGACAATGATAACTCCTTTTGCTTTTTGTTGTGCCAAATAGATAGAGCAACTCTAAGGCAACCTTCTAAGCCCTGGCTGCCACAGAGCATTTTTTCGTGCAAAGGTGTTGAGGTTGGGAAACAGCAGCTCAGGTGAAAGAAGAGCATTGTCCATGCTCTTGTCAGGACTCATCCCTCCCAAGCTGCCATTAAACATTGCTAATACCCAGCCCTGCATAACAGCACCAAAATATTTGCTGTGATCAAGGAGCAAATTAATGGATAATGGATCTGATAATCCAGAGCTGCATGCAGCGAGACAGGGCTCTGATTTCACAGATCTGAACCACCTATTGCCACAGCAGAAGATGCAGTCTTTCATTACAGCCTTGAGCCCATGACTTGTGTTTGCAGGATGGAGCTTTGGCACAATCTGTGCTTGTCTGGCTGGGCCCTTGGAGGCTGTGGGGATGGAAACTGGGAACAGCAGAGAGCAGTGCTAGGGAATTTCAGCATGCAGCAAAACAGGGATAACCTCCACCAGATCCCTCTGAAACGTGGCTTTTGCAGTGGACTGAGGTAGACACGTAGGGCTTGTGAAACAGCTGCCCACGCCTCCCAAAAATGCAGCCCCAGCTGTGGCTGCTGTTTTCTCATCCCCAGCCAGAGTGCAGAGCAAATATCCCAAGGGAATGAACCCAACCTGGCCACTGGATAATGCTGTGATCTCCCTAATGAGAGCACCTCCAGAGAGCTGGGAAAGCCTGGTGTGCACAAGGACAGGAAATGACCCTCAGAGCCTCCCTCCTCTCCTTACTGGAATTACTGGCAAAGCTCCCACCGGCTGCAGGAATAGGACTGAAAATGTTGTAGGGCAGAGAGTCAGTGACAACAAAGGGTAAAAGGACTTGGCAGACACAAGATGAGGCACATCATCCAGTCCCGTTGTGGCACTCAGTGTGGCATCTGCTCCTCACACAGAACCATGCACAAACACAACCCCAACCCCACACCAGCACCCAAAACACCCCACTCTGACATTTTTAAAAGATACAAACTGATGCCAATTCAGCCCTTTCCAGTAGGATTTGTGCCACTTGTATCTTCTTCTGTTGTCATTTATTAAAGGAAAAAGAAACACAACTGAAACTTACAGTAACCAAACCAGGCTCTCTCTACATTTTATTCCTTCTTTAATCTAAACATAAAGTTGTAAGAGTGGGATATTTGCTGTAAGGAAATGAGCTGTCAAGTGATTTATGGTCTTGCTTTGTCTCCATCTCAACAGCTCCGAGTCTTCTCCAAGACCTATTTTTAGCAAGCTGTAAAAATTAGAGGCAATGAGGGACAGGGTGGGGAGCCAGGCATTGAGAAATGTGCAGAGCAAACTCACCTACATCTTCATTATCCTAATGCACCTTTGACTGCTGAATAGCACAGGGACAGTCCCAGGCAGGGTTATAATGGCCTCTCCTGCAAGGTCCCTTCACACAGGAGGTCACACAGACCACAAAGGAGAAACACCCCTGGGTTTGGGTTTGTTTGCTGGGGTTTTGGTGCTGGTGTTGGAGTTGTTGGTTTGTTTTCATTAATAATGGCCATAATGGCACAGTGCCATGATGTACAAGGAACTCATACACTGTTTAGGTGGTAGACAGGACCAAATTCAGCTGGAGTCAGCACAGGCTCTTTCCTTTATCCCCAGGATGCCTCAAATGGAAACCCACACACTCCCCAGTAGCTCAACTACTAAATCAATAAAGGCAGTTGCCTGATTCACATTTTACTGGTCATTCCAGCCAAAATTATTCTAATAATTCCCTTTACCAAGAACCAAGGTCCTCTACTGCAAAAACTATTATTTCCAGCACCTTCACTTGCAAATTATGACAATAATTACTCTAAGTCCCCATATAGCATTTTCCACAGGAGAGCTTTAAGAGCTTTAACAATGGGAAGTTATTACCAGAGCTTTAACAATAGAAAGTTATTACCAGCATCCTTATTTGTGAGAATGAGGTGCAGAAAGATCAAACGAATTGCTGAAGATCATTCAGCAACTCTGGGAAAAGAACTGTAATCTCCTGACCCTCCATCCAGAGCTGATTTGGACAGGGAAAAGAAAAAGCATCCTTGAAGCATGCATGAAAAGGGTTTGCTTTTGGAAAATGAGCTTTTCCAAAGGGAGCAGCCATAGCAAATGTCTGAAGCATGACAAAATTCTGAAAGAGATTAAATGATGCTGTTAATTATTGTGTAGGTGGGGAATGGATAAACAGAGGCTGCATGTGCCTTTTGACCACTTTCTTATCCCCTCTGGGCTGCCCCAGGGAGAAACTCCAACAATCACAGCCACATTTAAGGATTAAAACTCTTTGCTCTCCCTCATCTTTCTTCTTGCCTTTGTTTTGGCCCCTGAACTGTCCAAGCTGACACATCCAAAATCAACAGTGAATTTTGACCATCTTGGCCAACACAGTTTGCTCAGAAGTACCAAACACACACTAAGTCTCCATGAAACTCTTCCTGCTCAGAAGTATTTCAGGAGAGAGCAGACCTTAATCAGCAGAAGAACCATGGAGAAACAGAATATTTAGCTGAAGCCACATCCTTAAACCAAACAGGATGAAATCCTCTGAGGCAGCTATTAAGGAGATTGCCCAGCAGAAAGGAAATTCAGCAAACCAGATTATCTCTAACAGGCTTATCCACTGGAAAAAAATCATCAGAGCAGCGACAAGATAGTTTTGAGAGACAAATAATGAAAGGTAGGGGAGAGAGGAGATTGTAACAGGGTGACAAGGAGTGAAAAATCCATAAAATACAGATTGTCATGGCTGATCAGACATAAGGACATTACACGACCCATCACACGTCTGGAAGAGGAAAGGGAGCCAAGATGTTCACAGTGCCTTGTGTCTATGGCTTTGCCAGGGGCAGAAGTGCTTTTATCTTCTTTAATACAGCAATGAGAAGAATTCCCCTGCTAGATCAGTTGACAGCCATGAATGGGATCAAAAGAGCTTCCAGTAGCACCAGCCCACTCCTCCCCAGAGCCCAGCCCTGCCCTGCTCCTGTCACCAGCTATGTCCCACAGCAGAAGGAGCAGCTCCTCCAAAGCAGGATCCCCAGAGTTTAAACCAATGAAAAACCTCCAGCAAACTGAAAATGGGTGAATGGATGAAGCCCACTGGATGGTCTTGGATGGAAATCTTCCCACTGCATGAAAGCACCACTCCTTGGGCAGGCCCACAATGGAAATGAAGAGCACAGAGCTGTGGCTTTGCACTGCATTGCTGCTGGGATAACAAGGCTTCTCTTACAGAATTATTTTATGTTATTTCCAACCCAGATTCCTCCTAAATCTCTGATGTTGTCAGAGCACAACATCAGGCACAGCAGGTAACCCTAAATCTGCATGCCACCCTCCCTCACTTTCAAAATACTGCTACCCCACATGCTGCTCCTCAGCAGTGGAACCAGGCAGAAAAACAAGCAAAAAAATCACAATGAGGAAAGGATGAGGGCTCCTGGCATGGGAAGATTCTGTGCCATCAGCTCTGGATGAGGATGGGACAAGCAGGGACAGAAAAATTCAGGGATTTGCCAGAGCTAATGACACAGACAACTTTCCACTGACTTCACCAGGCTTTGGACCAAATGCCTGTACAAAGAGCTGCACTCAAGAGCTATCAAGAAGCTTAATTCATTAGTGTTTTTAAAGTACTTTTAGATCCTGGAGTGAAAGGATATCAAAGTGCAAAGTCATTTTATTAGTGATAACAGTCTAAGAACAGCAAGTTGAATCCTTCAGTCTAAAGCCCTGCAGCACAAATGGGTTTGTAACACAAAGATGCCACTAAGTCCTAAGAGATGTTAAAATTTCCTTGCACAGGCTTTTACCAGATCCTAATTTTCTAAGATTCCCTTTAACTCCACACATTCTGATGGTGTTTAGTAACATTCATGCAGCAGGATGGACCCAAACCCACAGGGAGAAAGCAGGAGGGTGTGAAGGCTATTGCAGCCCTAGAGAGGCTCCTGTGTGTGTTGGCAGAGCTCCTGTGCTGTGTCAGGACCACGGGGACCCCACAGCTCTGAATTCCTCCTCTCCTCCTGGGGAGCAGAAACTGAAAGTGCCACAGGCTCCTTGCACGTGGATCTCCAAAACTGTCCAGGGAATGGCTCCCAGGCAGTGAGAGAGGACACACAGCAAGAAGCTGGCATGGCTGCAGGTTGGCCTTGCATGCAGATACTTTTCTTCTCCAAAAGAAAATCTCAAGCCTATAAAAACATTGGCAGCAGGCACCGGAAGATGCTCAGTGTAGCCTTCTATCATTTCTCTGGTGGAATAGACTTCATCCTGTTCCCTCTGGCCCCAGATCAAGCACAAGCTCCTCACAGGAATTTTCCATTATCCTGTGGCAAACACACCAGGGCAATCCAGCTGCTTAACCAAGTGACACTCTGACCCCCCTCCCCAGCAGCAGTGAGGTCTTGCATAAACACAGGGCATTTATTTCTCCTGGGATGAGCCAATTCCAGCAGCACAGCCCCAGAGAATTGGGGCTGGAATTCCCAGGCTGCCAGGGCTGCAGTGGGGCAATGGACACATCATCAGTGCTCTCTGCCCCAGCTCTGCCCTCCTGGCAGGCCCTGCTGTTTGCTGAGCCCCTCATTTATTTCCACAGCCTGACTTGAAACCAGGGGAGGAGTGGAAGCTGTCAGCATCCCTCCTCTGTTTCTACTTCAGTAAATCCTTTCCTTGTCCTGCTCTTTCACTTGGCTGGGAACTCATCACCAAATCCATAGAACCACAGCTCACAGATGTCCATGTGAAAGGCACAGGGAGTGCCAAGTTCACCCCCAGCAGCTCCAAGGGCAGCATCTCCATCACTTCATCTCCCACCCTCGGGCAGAGGGGCTCTGGAAATGCACACAGACCCCACAGCACCTTCGTGCATACAGGGATCATCATCCATCAACACAATTGTCCCTGAACCACCAAGGAGCAGGAACCCCCCTGGCATGGTGGGGTGGTGCAGAGGGATTGCCTGGGGTGTGCTCACAGCACTGATAAATGCACAGAGCTTATCCTGACATTCCCTCTGCCACATTTATTTGCTCAAGAAAAATGTTTGGCATCTCCTTATCCCTGCTCATTTCCGATGTGGTTTTGCTTTCCCCAGGGTCACAGGCAGTGACTGAGGCATCCCTGAGGCTTTTTTGTGTTTGCAGCCATCTGCCAAAGCAGGGAGGGCTGAAGGAGCCTACAGCAAGGAGCCACCAAAGAGAGCTGTGCTTCCCTTGCTAGGGGTGACCAAGTGACTAAACAGCATTTAGTTTATTCCCTCTTCCCAGAGACCTGGTATCAGATAATGCAATGGCTCAGCTCCAGCAACATCATCTCCTCCAGCACCATGGTTCACAGAATCTTGGCCCAGGCAGAAGGCTGCAGCTCCAGGAACACACACTTAATTAATCTGCAGCACACCCAGTGCCTCCCTCAGTCTGGTCTGCAGGGCAGCAGGAATATTGGGGTGTTTCACCCCCCATCCAACCCCTCAGAGCCTGCAGGTGCCCCCCTCTGTTCCCCCAGCCACCACATCCCTTCACTAACCAGTCTGCAAATGAGCTAAAAAATCCTTAATCCTGCAAAGAGCTTCTGTATGAGGGAGAGCCTGGAATCACTGCCAGCTCTGCAGGGCTGGGGGAGAGGAGAAAGCGTCCCCAGCACAGGGACAGTCACACAAAGGCCACATTGTCCCACTCTGCAATTAACTCCAGGCAAAAAAAAAGGCCAAGGCTTTCTATTTGTGAAGGGGCAAGGCTTTTCTAGGACATATCCAGCAAATGGCAGGTCCCTGCCCTGCAATGTGCAGGATTTAACTTGTGTACCCCAAACTTCATTTAGGGCACAGACCCCAGTGGCACCTGGTGCTGCTGCCTGCTCAGGGAGCTGCACTTTCTGTGTCCCACCCCCAGCTGACACTCTCTGGGGTGTCTTGTATTTTTCTAATGTGAGTTTTACAGGGGAAACAAGATCCAAAGGCTTTCAAAGCCTCTTCACAATTTGTCAGCACTTTCCTCAGGCTGGAAGGGATGAAGTTGTTGGGAATATCATGAAACAAGTGGCACATCACCTCTTTGAAACTCAAATAGCAAGAGACCACATCAAGCCTTCAAATATTAATCTGTACTTACCAACTAATCAGCACTGACAAAAATAACCCATCTAATTATCAGAACACTACCACCTAAATAATGAATTATATGCCTTATTAAAAAGTATAATAGATTAGAGGACGTGAAACAATTGCAATTAGTAAAACAAGAAACGCTGGGAAACAAAAAACCCTACAAGTGTGATCTGAATTGTATAAATTAATGTTCCAAAATAGCGACTGATCTCCTTCAACTCATCAAACAACAGGAACTTTGGAAGCTTTTCACAAGCCAGTGAATGCAATTCACCTTAAAATTGCTGGAGATTCACATTAAGACATTATTTTGCTGCTGAGAGTTGCTTTGTCCAAGACACATCCTGGACATTACTGGGAGAGAGCCCACCTCAGTGCATGTAATTGCTTTGTGAGGAGGAGGAGGAGGGGTGGGGGACAGGGATGCTGCACAGATAACAGCCAGGGGAGCCAGGGATGCCTCCAAGCACTCAGCACAGGAAGCATTATCAGCTCTCCTTTAATATCACCAGGCCCCTGGGTGATGCTGGGGCTGCACATTACCCAGGCTCAGCCCTATAAACCAGCACGAGGTGGGGAGGGGGGTCAGGGACACTCATTAAAAAATCATTGTCCCTCAGTGCTGGTGGTGTCCAGCTCTCCATGCCATGGACAATGAGGCATTTCCCCACCCCAGGGCTGCTCAGACCTGTGATTTCAGTGAAACACACCCTGGTACCAGGTTTAGCACCTTGCTTACTGACCCTGCCATCGTTACCAACACCACACACAGATCTTGGGCTCCAGCCTGACAGAGGGCAGGGGTAGATGGGGTATGGGAAGGAATTCTTGGCTGGGAGGGTGGGCAGGCCCTGGCACAGGTGCCCAGAGCAGCTGGGGCTGCCCCTGGAACCCTGGCAGTGCCCAAGGCCAGGCTGGACAGAGATGGGAGCAGCCTGGGATAGGGGAAGGTGTCCCTGCCATGGCAGGGGTGGAGTGGGGTGAGCTTTAAGGTCCCTTCCAATCCAAACCACCCTGGGATTCTGTGATCTTTGCAGAGATTCTGTGATCTTTGCAGATTTTCTGTGATCTTTGCAGATTTTCTACAACAGATATCCACAGTCTACAAGATTCTCCAAGGCCTCAACCTCCCTTTGCAGTCCTCAAACACCAAGGGGTGAATAAATCCCAAAAATGCTGTTGGCTTTCTTCTTTTCACCAGGACTACTGCTGTTCCATCCTCTGCAGTATTTACCTTTCCATGGCTTTAATGCTTGCTGCAGTCCTGACACCACTCAGCTGCAGAACACTCTCCTAATTGTACCCCAAGGTATAGCACAGGAGAAAAGATGTAGCACAAAAAGGAACCAAAAAAGCTTTAGAGGAAAAAAAAAACCCAAATTGTTGATTGCAAAATATTTTTTAAATAAATGAAAGAAATCCCAAACTCTACATGTCTTTGAGATGTGTAATAGCACCTGAACAAAGATCATTGATCTTTAAAATAACATCCTCCAAAGATGATGAAATTCTTCTTCAGTTTAAAACAGCCTTTTAATAACTGGAGTGCTGTTCATGTGGACTAAAGGTTATGACAAGGACAGAGTAACTCACTTCCTGTTCAAAATTAATTTTATTTAGCTCAGCCCTCAATAACTAATGCCATTCCTTGTAAAAACATCCCCAAATGTGTCCATCCAATAACCTGCACCAACTTAAGTGAAGAAAAAGAGGCTTTTGGTTAAATTGTCCCTTGTAGTGGTCAATACACTGTAACTCACAGCTGGATTTACAGTATTTTTCTCCTCACAGGTAATCAACAGGTACCTTTATGAAAATAAAGCATTTTTTATTTAATGTCCTAGCTTGCTCCACCTTTCAAAAGAGCCTTTCCCTCAAAAGAATGTGTTAACACTTCACACAAAAATATTTTTCATCTGAGCTCACTTTGAAGGGAGAGTTTCAGCTGGAGACAATTCAGAAGGTCAGGAATACAAGCCCAAGAGCAGAGAGGAGGGGATGATGCATGGGCAGGGGCTGAGACCCCACTATACATTAATTTAATTTGGAGCATGTGACAGCTCACACCAAAGCCTGGAACTGGTGGGGCACTTAGACTCTCACGTAGGAATGCTTGGATGTGTGGATCCTTCCAGAGAAATGAGTCAGCCTTTAATTCAGGCATTTTGCACTATATTAGAAAGCATTTTCAATCCAAGCTGAAAATGAACAACTTCTTGCCTCCTTGCAGCTCTACCACTGAGTGTGTCACTGCATGGGAAAGAGAAAATGACTGCAGAAGGAGTTAGCTCCAAGCCAAGGTGAAGCCAAGAGGTTTGTTTTCATTACTGAAAGCCACAGAAAAGAAATGCAAAACACGAAAGAGCCCAAAGCCAACGGTGAAATTCACATTCAGCCGGAGGATTTTCTAAGGGTAAATGTTTGTTTTTATCCCAGTGCACTTAGGTCAGCTTGAATTTATGTTAATACCATCAACAGAGCAGTGCCAAAATACTCAGTGCCTGACAACCTGTAGGTTAGGGGTTTTTTACAGCTGTTAATTTGTCCTGAACCAGCACTGCCCCTTTCACACTGCACACCAGGGTAGAGTCTGCAGCACCCACAGTAACACTGAATTTGGCCACAGCCTGTGGACACTGCAGAAATCCAACATCCTCATTTATTCTAAGAATTATTTTCTCACTAAATCCCCAATCTCTACATTTTTGCTATGGCATTCACATTCTCTGAAAAATCCCTTTCCCCAGGATTTTTCTCCTGGGAAGCTGAGAAGCCTCAGAGAAAAAGGAAAACAATTCTTATCTCATTTGCTTCTCTTGTGTTTTGCTCTTTTAGAATGTAGTTGGAGATTGTTTCATTGGTTTCTATTGTGAATTATTTTGACTCATTGGCCAATCAAGGTCAAGCTCTGGAAAGAGTAATGAGTTTTCATTATCATCTTTTTAGCCTTCTGTCTGTATCCTTTCTGTATTCTTTAGTATAATACAATTTAATATTCTTTGATATAATATAGTATCAGAAATAATAAATTAACCTTCTAAAAACATAGAATCAGATTCATCATTCCTTCCTGCATTGAGGCACCCCACAAATACAATACCCCACATTTTTGCCAGCTGCCACAAGCATGGTGGCATTTTCTTCCCAGTTTGCCATCCCTTGCCTACCTTTCTACCCTAAATCACTCTCCTGCCTGGTGTTTGCAATGCCACGTTTATCACCAGTTGTGAATTTAATTGTGTTGTTTCTCCCTTCAACCAGATCATTACTGGAGTTGATAAATCAAATGTGCCATTGTACTCCATAACAGTGGATTTGTGATATTCCCCAGAGGTCAGAGGGCACACAAACTGAGGGATGAAATTCACTGAGACATAAATACAGCATCCTCATCCGTGACAGTCGGATACAAGCAGACTCCAGTGATGAGAGCATTATGCAAGAGAACTTTGTCTCTGGCCTCTTCCACAGAAATGGCACAAGACCAATACAGAAAAACAAAAACTGGCTGACAACCCATTTCATACATTGCTTCTCATTCTCCTTTCATTTGTGCTGGCAGGTCAGTAATATTTACTTTTGTTTCACCAGACCTTGGGTAGAAAAATACCACCAGGGCAGTGTTGTTATTGATTTTAAATGAAGAATGGAGATTAAAATCGGGAATGCTCTGTTTGCTGTCCTTGGGGAGATTGCAGCACCCCAGGGTGTGTTTCACCAAAAGCATTGGCTTGAGTAGCCCTGGGGTGGGGAAATGCCCCATTGTCCATAGGATGGAGAGCTGGACCACGAGCACAGCTCTCAGGGTTGTGCTTGAGGGACAGGTTTAATGAGTGTCCCTCACCCCCCTCCCCACCTTGTGCTGTTTTATAGGGCAGGGGGTGAGTACTGAGCATCTCCTCTGCCCCTGAGGAGATTCCTGCACCCCCAATACCGAGCATCCCCTACAGCCGGTGGGGAGAGAGCAGCACCCCAGTCCCGTGCATCTCCTGCTGCAAGTGGGGAGATTCCTGCACCCACAGTACCAAGCATCTCCTACAGCTGGTGAGGAGATTCCAGCACCCCCAGTACTGAGCATCTCCTACAGCTGGTGAGGAGATTCCTGCACCCCAGTACCAAGCATCTCCTACAGCCAGTGGGGAGAGAGCAGCACCCCAGTCCTGTGCATCTCCTGCTGCAAGTGGGGAGATTCCAGCACCCCCAGTACCGTGCATCTCCTGCTGCAAGTGGGGAGATTCCTGCACCCCAATACTGAGCATCTCCTACAGCTGGTGAGGAGATTCCAGCATCCCCAGTACCAAGCATCTCCTCTGCCTGTGAGGAGATTCCAGCACCCACAGCACCAAGCATCTCCTGCTGCCTGTGGGGAGATTCCAGCACCCCAGTCCCGTGCATCTCCTGCTGCTCCTGGGGACATTCCAGCACCCCAGTCCCGTGCATCTCCTGTGCCGGCTCTGAAGGTCGGGGGCAGAGCCCTGGGGAGGAGCCGTTCCCTGCCCATCCCGCACGGACCCGCCCGGACCGGCCCCGCACCTGCCCGGGGCTCCGGCGTGACGAGTCTCGCCTGCCGTGGGAGCCCTGCCAAGCTCCGAGGGCTTGGCAATTAACTTTCACAACAAACCAAAAGCCTCAGGAGCTTTTAATCTCCAAGTAAGTAGGAGATGTGGGTGCCCACCAAGGCTTTTGTGCCCGGGTTTATCGGCGAGGCGCTGATAAGGACCTCGCTGCTTTGTGTCTGTGAAAAATGTGTATTTTATATTGGCTTTTTGCAAATAATAAAATGAATGTTATATGTGTTATGTTAGAAAGTTATGCTGTGTTAATTTTCTTAAGTAGTGTGTTAAATATAGTTTTAGATTATAACATAATGTTAAAATAGAAACTGTGCTATGTAAGATGCTTTTTTTAAAGAGAGGACTCGCACTGAGATAGCAGCCACAGGCCACCTCAATCTTTCAGAGAAAAAGAATTTATTGCTCTCTATTCAATCTATAGCAATCTATTGCTATTTATTTATGATTTTCGAGTTCTTCCTGCCTCACTCAGCCCTGAGGACTCTGTCAGGATTCAGAGGACGAAGCTGACACTGCCCAGACAGAATCCTGTGTTTGGATGGAATTTATGCATCATGTGTGAGTTGAATATGCAACAGGCTGTTGCTTTTAAGGGTTAATCCTCTGTTAACGTGGGTCCTTTTTCAGGCTTATTTTGCCCAGAAAGAGGTACCTAGACTGTCTCTAACTCTTTGTTTTTGTTATCTCATATTGTCCTAATCCAAATTGTCCACATTTTTATTACTCTAATTATATTACTATTTTTATAACCAGTTTATTACTATTAAACATTTAAAATTTTAAAAACAAGTGACTGGCATTTTTCCACACCTTCATTTCCACAGCAGGAGAGCAGGGAAAGGCACAGGGTAGCTGTGCAACAGGTTAAAAGTGCCACCTTTGTGCAAATAAGCTTCAAAGAAATGCTGAAGAGCAAAGATTAAAATTCCTGAACAGGTACCACCCTCTGCAAAAACCTGGTTGTGCTGTTCTCCATCATAAAAAAATAAATTCAAAAAAACGAAACCTATAAAAGACATGTGTGCATTCAAGATTACATCACAAAGTAGCTGATCCTCCCTGCCAGCCATCAGTTACAAGAGGTGAAATAACTACCAAGACAAGCCCTGGTTGTGCTGTTCTCCATCATAAAAAAGAAATTAAAAAAAACCTAAACCTATAAAATACGTGTGTACATTCAAGATTTCATCACAAGATCCTCCCTGCCAGCCATCAGTTACAAGAGGTGAAGAAAGTCCCAAAACAAGCCCAGGCTTGCCTGAATAAACAGGCAGGAAGGAAATTGCTGTGTGCAGCTCCAGCAGGATCCTCATCAGGATTCCCTGCTGGCAGCAGCGCTTGTCACACACACACACAGACAGACAGACAGACAGACACCGTGCTCGTGCCCGCAGAGTGCAGTGCCTGACCAGCTCCTCATCGTGAGAACACTTTTAATACCACCCAGAACAACCCTGCTGGGGTAGCAGCACCCTCCAGCACAGCCCTCCTCTGCCCAGGAGCCCAGAGCTGCTGCAGCAGCACACACGGCTTTACCCAGAACTATTCTGGGCAACATTCACAAAGAATTGGCTCTACACTGCCCAGGACAATCCTTGGGCATCCTCCTTGGCTTACTTTGAGCCTCAGCTGTAGCATCTGCGCGTGAAAAATGAGGATTTTATGATTGGCTTTTTGCAAATATTAAAATGAATATTATATGGGTTATGTTAGAAAGTTGTGCTGGGTTAATTTTCTTAAGTGGTGTGTTAAATACAGTTTTAGGTTATAACATAAGGTTAAAATAGAAACTATGCTATGTAGGATATTTTTTTCCTAAAGAAAGGACTCCCACCAAGATAGCAGCCACAGGACACCTAAATGTTTCAGAGAAAAAAAAAATTATTGTTCTCTTATTAGAAGAAACAAACTTCTTCCTCCTCACTCAGCTCTGAAGATGCTGTTAGTATTAAGAGGAAGAAGCTGACACTGCCCAGACAGAATCCTGTGTTTGCATGGAATTTATGCATCATGTGTGAGGTGTATGAATATGCAACAGGCTGTTGCTTTTAAGGGTTAATCCTCTGTTAACATGGGTCCTTTCTCGGGCTTAATTTGCCCAGAAAGAGGTACCCAGACTGTCTATATCTCTTTGTTTTTGTTGTCTCATATTGTCCTAATCCAAATTGTCCAAAATTATTATTACTCTAATTATACTGCTAT